>NC_135440.1:9272231-9567231 GCF_051991255.1 Vanacampus margaritifer | reverse complement strand
AAGAAAAAGTGAATAAGAGTGCTGTAAAATAGGGAATGTTTTGGGGGTCTGGCATCAAAGCAATACGAATTAGTGGCCATTATGGCCTGAAAATATGTCAAGGTGTGAAGCTGGCATTAAAAATAAATGTGATCTAGCTGTGCCTTTACAGAGCCTAAGGTATGCTATTGCTCCTCAAGTGTGATTGCTTGTTTGGCCCAAAGTTGAAACATGAAGTGGCAACATCATTCGTCCCATTGAACTACTTGCTGTGTAGTAAAGTGTACACAATCTCTCTGCAACAACCTTTCATGTTTGCTGTTATGTCTACACATGTTATCTTAGTTGTGAAGGGAACTGCCCATTACAAGGACGCTGAGTGTGATAGGAGGCACCTGCACCTTTAATTGCTGTCCTGAATTCATGTGTATAGGTGATGATATCATTCTGATATCACACTGAACATCTGAACTGAAACATAGCAAATGCAATCTGTCCCAAATGAGTTGAAATGCCTCACTATTGTTAATCACAGGGTTTACATAATTAAGTAAACAAAGGCTTATATTCAAAATTGTGGCACAGGTGGTTATCATTTGTCAGATTGGTAGCCAAGTGTCAGAAAGGTGGGTCAAGTAAGCCAAGTTGGAAAAAGATGGAAGGAAAATGGTGGAAGGAAACAAGAAACACAAAGCCAACTGGGAAAGCTCTTGAGGAGCAGGAAAGTTGAAACCAATTAGACTTTGATGAAAAATGAATTATAACCCTCATTAGTGTTATATTTTTGTTTCTGTATTTTAGCCAGTAGTAACTCAGACCAACAGTGAGAGGTGAACATAGAAGGCCAACAAATAGCAAAGGAGACCAGAAGGAACAAGTTGACCTCAGCTTCTTAAGCTGAAGTCATATCGCTAGCATTGGGTGGGTTCCTTGTACTGCCGAAATCTTCACTTTTCAGGAGACCAAAAGAACGGACTGTTTGCTCAACCATTAGCGTCGCATTATCAAAGAGAGTAAGCCATTTTCCGCAGCTTAGGCTATGCTTATATGATGACGATCTGAAAAGAAGACGCAAAAGTGGTGTCTCCACTTTTTATTTTGCGTTTCGATGAGCGTTTATCAGAGAAAATATGTGCGCTTTCGATGACGCAAGAGTGTGTGGAATTCTATTGTGTATGCATGTTGCTTCGTATCTGATCTAAGTTCCAAATTCAAAGATCTGCGCCGTGCAAACCAAAATGATGGCTACTAGCAAAACAAATTTTATTTGGGCCGTTATTAAAGTTGTATTAAAGTTTTAGCCAGAGTAGCTTGAAGAAATACAGTCAGACATGCTAGTTTACTCCCGCGTACTAGCACACGTACTGTATGTGATGTTAACGAACACGTGACCTACGTCGATCTGAGCTAAGTTTAGAGGTTTTGGGCAATGTATATGGCAACACAACGGCCGAGTGTAGTCATCTTATCCACTCTGGAGGGTGGTTTAAATTGTTTGCGTATTCAAGCTCCCAAAACTCATCATCTAAACAAAAGACACTTCCATAAGAATATTGAGTTTTTACCCGCAAGCATCCTCATATAAATGGGCCTTTATATGGGTCAATATTTTATAACAAGAACACACACACCGTGTAAACAAATAATATAGACTTGTGGGGAAAAAAATGTAATTTACCAAATTTTTACAGGTTTCTGCCCAACGACAGCGATATGTGATCTGCCAATATCTTGTTTCCCATGTCCAATAATTTCATGCAAAGCCAATCAGTAAAAGAGTGAAGTAAAATATTTGTTAGAATAATTGTATGTCTAAATTTTAGAAATAAAATAAATATCTTGTTATTTTTTATTGAGGCCAGTCTGAAGATCCAATTATGTCGGTGTGTATAGCATGGAAGAACACTCAGTACATCTCACCCTCAGTGCTTTTGACCAGTGAACAGCTGTTTTAGGGGTTGTGTCCAAGCAGAGAGCCTCAAAGAAACAAAAACATCCCACATCAAAGGAGTTCCATTGGAGGAGCATGATTATCAACCTTCTCTCTCGACACATCCTCCCTCTGCCCAGGCATCACTCACATGCAAAGGGAGGGGAAACAATGATAAGCTAAATATAAGCTGACCACAGACTAATATCTTAATCATCTCTTCCTTTATTACTTTTGATGTCTTACATATGTGGACAAAATTCCATCCATTATCCGAACTGCTCACAGAACTGTTGGTACTTGATAGAATTATTGTTCAAAACAAACTTGATGACAAATGAAACAGGCCTGGACAACAATGATGGTCGCCTTAACTTTTGAGGCAATCACTACATTATTTTTTTTTTTTTACTTTCAATGAGACTCGTGCATACCATTTACAAATGTTTTGTTCTTAGGCATTCTTGGATGTGTTTAGTTGTGTGTTTGAGGTCATTTTCCCATTGTATGACCAATGAACTGAGACCAAGCTTTCTGACACTGGCAGGATATTTCCCTCTAGAATACATTAATAGTCTTGAAACTTCATTATAACCTGCAGAGGTTCAGGACACAATGTGCTAGTTATAGTTTTCAATCATTTTATAATTTCATGTAATTTTAAGGAAAAATACTATATTAGGATATAAATTTTTACCGGGATCTGAAATTACCTATACTGGGGTATTAATCTTTGTCCATATCCCACACTTCTAACCTGAGTAGAAAAGAACAAGACAAGAGATAGACCTAGCCCAAACTAGAACTTTGAAAACAGGTTTTGAAATTGTGCTCAGTGTTGAAATTATCCAACTTACTGGTTTAAAAAGATCTTAGTGGTCAATTTTGGGAATGGAGACCCTGGGCTGGGTGTAGTCACTCATCTCAAACAGCTCTCGAGAAGCTAAGTAATAAGGACCAGACAACAGGATAGAATGAACAGATCCTTGATTTCAAGCCCAAGGGATGGTCAACATGGGTCCATGGTGCATTACCTAACTTTGAAGGATTGTGTTCAGCTCATGTTTTGGTTGCAGTGAGGTCAGGCCCCAGAAAATTTGGATAAAGCAGGAGATAGTGTTGCAAAATACTGAGCTTTACTGCAGCAAAATATCCAAGTCATGGAATTGACCCGCATGATGTCGCATACAGGTCAGTCGTCGTGTTCATGACAAGAAAAACGAGTAATGCAATAAAACAGATCTTAACTATGCATTTTATTGTGCACATCTAAACCTCAAAGAACATATAATAAAAGCACATTTGAGTTATTTCTTCATAATGTACTTTTAATGTTCCGTACCACACTGTATGACCAGTCATTACTTTCTGTCCTCCTCCCGACAGAGCATTGTTCATTTTGATGTCCTTTTTCATTATGTCATTTTATATTCTGGTCTCAAACATGCTTCCAACTTTAAAAAAACAAAACAAAAACAAAAAACAGAAAGAAAGAAAAAGAAAATCTACCTGAAACAATTGACACATATTTTTACAGTAGAGAATAAACGTTTGACAGTCACATCTACTTCATCCATTAAAAGAGTAAAAACAATACAAATAGCAGATGGATAGAAATGTGAAGTCACTGCTGAGTCTGACTGACGTCAAGCAGACCCATAAACCTAGTTCAGGTGCAGGATTGTTTTTCTTGGACCCATCCAATAAGTCATGAAATCAAAATGTCACTGAAAGACTCACTGCTAAACAAGAAATCTTTTCTCACACTTTGAAAACGTGAAGTAGAGCCACTGTTGAATAAACCTTGGCATGTATTCAGGACATTGTGCCATCTGACACATTTAGTCCCACAGTTAATGTTGATGCTACGGCCCCCGAGTCATAAAGTGCATGTCAGGACTATGATTGTTGGATAGAGTTAAAAACTTCTACAATATTAGTAAAGCTACTATATGTGAAGCCATTATCAAATAAGTGGAGTCATTTGCACTGCAGTTCGATCTTGTTCTGTTGAGGATATACCCAATTAAAACCACCGTTTTATTTTTATTTTACTATAGTAATTTCAATCCCTCAAGGCAAATCCAATTATCACTCTGCTGTATATTATAGCATACCACACAGAGAAGCAGACCACAAACATGCAGGCATATTGGTGGACTTGTCAGAGTGACGAAGAACAGAAATTGGGGGGGTTCAGTGCCATACTCAAGATACCATGACAGTAGACTCGTATCTCTCCAACAGCCCATAGCAAGTTAATTTCGTAGCAGAACGTGTCCCTCTGATTCCAAAGCCCTTGAGATGAATGTAAATTACAAAAATCTTTCAATATGAACAACTAAAATATGCCTCATTGGACCCAAACGTGATGGTTTATATGTCATCATGCATTGGATTTATTCTTAGTGTAAACGAGGGCCAGCTTCAAAAGTAGACGCGAGAAGAACATTAGTAAGCAGATGAGTATTCATTGGAGTGCTCATTTGCTAGAGATGTCAAGATCAGTAAATGAATGAGCAGTGAAGATTGTGATGTTGAAAATACTGTATGTTCGTGAAGACGGTGTTCAAAGCTAAATGAGCTACTATTATTAGCTGTGATTGTCATTCATAAAAGCTAAAAGAATATTTAATGATTGTAATACTGATTTAATGCAAATATTTAACTTAATCAAACATGTTTTGTTTTTCAGTTTTTTTTATTATAATTTGCCTTATATATTACTGAAACTTAGGTTGCCCAAAATTTTACACTTACAACATAAAAACTTAAAGCTTATGCTGTCCTGGCTCTGACCTCTCTGCTTTGCTGTCCCAGCCCACCATAAAGTTTAAGGAGTGCGGACAAAGTCTGTGGCGCTTCTGGCTCACCCAGCTCTGACCTGCCTCATATGCTTTACTAAGGCTGATTACATCTTTTTCTGTCAACCACAGAAGAGAACTCAAAGAGAGGTTACCTCCTTGGAGCAGTGTACCTCAGAAATATCTGCTGAGTATCTGTAATAGCTTACAGAGGTGTGCCGAATTAAACAAAAAATAAGTAAAAGGAATGAATTTAAGGGACTGCAACATGAAAAATCTACTTCTTGGAGCTTTTAGCAATGTTAAAATGCTAATTTCTCACCAAAAACATGACCAGAGTTGTGTTTTCCTCCATTCACCGTTGTATGAGAAATTTTAGGTCATTCTGCTCGCCAAGCAACAGCCCCTCCCAACCTGAGAAAACGAGCTGTTGGCACGGTTTGACGTCATTGCGTGCGGCCCCACCCCCGCACCGCCTCTGCAAACTAAACGCACGGCCACTTTCGCTAAAATCTCTCAGACCTCCCTCCATGGGATGACAAAAATAGCCTTTATCGATAAACATTCTGTCCAAATGAATTCAAAGCAGTCAATTATTCTTCACATTTGCAATGCCAAAGTGCAATGGAATGACAATTGGCTGGCTTAAAATCCATTAGCTGACACAAGTAAAACATTTGATGAATGGATGGTGTAGTAGAGTAGTAGTAGTGCGCTCGCCCAATAAACAACAGGGCGCGGGTTCGTGACCCACTGTGGTGCTTTTTTTCCCTCCTCCTCCTTTACTCTAACCTCTCTGCTGTTTCACTGAACCGAGCGTTTGACTTCCGGGTAAGAAAAATAGCCACCGAAATAACTCATATTTCATAAGAAATGACATCGTGATTGTGTCAAGGTTAAGATTTCATCATTATATGCCTATAGTTAACTGTGGAAGGGCTTAAAATACCATGGTGTAGTCCCTTTAATTAAAACGGACTTTTAACAAAAAATGATTGACATGTTAAATTTTAGTTGGCACAGAAATATATTTGTCACGATGCGTTTGTGAAACATGTTAAAACTCCAAAAAACTATTTGATGCTGAAAATAGGGCCACACCAATCCCTGTAATGGAAACTCAGTTCCTCCCTCAGATTCTCAGTACGGCAGTAATATTATTTGGTCGTTGCAGAAGATAAAAAATATGTGCCTTAACGTAAAAATTATTTGTGTTGTTTTTATAAATGGCTGTAGGTTCAATACATTGTGCATCTTGGGTAAACTGTTTTGGATGTTTTTTTTCAAAAGTCGATCCTTCATTATTTGTTCGTAGGCATTGTATGAGGTTCAATATTTGTTTGTACATATTCAAGAGTGAATTAGGGCTGTTACTATTGAATAGTTTTAGCATTTATTTTTCTAGTAATTACTCCATATTAATTGAAAAAAGTTTTATTTGTGTTGGATTACAAAAGAAAATGTCTCTATTATTAACCAATTGTTGTTTATTTGGTATTGTTTAGTAATTAAAAAAAAAAGAGCATTATCACAAAAGAGGGACTAATGTACTCATCAACCTTTTTGAAACTGATTCTGTTACTCGTTTTGTCATTGTAGTACAATGTTCCATCGTTTTCCGGTGGGGTTAGGTTAAAAAAAATACCTGCAATAAATGAAACCCACAAAGTAGCCAGCTTTATGCTTTACGTTTATTATAAATATTTGACGGCTCTAAAACCCCTCACCACACAGTTTATACACTTTTCTTATTGAGGCATTTACATTTCCTCACATTTCTCTCTTGTTTAAGCATTCTCAATGTTCAAACCATACATTTTATAAAATAGGTACATTACTGTAAAAAAAAAAAATTTAATCCAAAATTGCACAAAAAAAATCCGCGAAACAATGAGGCCACAAATAGTGAACCACGTTATAGCGAGGGAACATTGTAATTGCAAGTATTTGCAAATGTCTTGTTTCGATGATACAAAAAAGGTAATCAGTCTGCTTTCATGGAGGATCATAGAAATCTGAGAATATTTACTGTTGAGAGGCTGACATGAGAGGATTTGGAAGATTTTAAGTGAAACAATTGCACAATGTTTCTCCACCCATGAGTTACCAGCTAGGCGAGCATTTTTCTGAACAACAATGTCAAAGTGTTGAGTTGTGCACAGATTGTACGGCTATCTTCTGATTAGCTGTACATTTTGACTCCTCTGTGATGTTGACAACACGGTGAAGGTGGGGGAGTGGATGATTGTGTTTGCATGTGCCACATACGCTGAACGACACACTAATTATGGGTGATGAAGTGATGACTTGGTGAGGGAAAATATAATAATCCACGCTAGTGTTATGGTTGTTCCCCTGTGCTTTTAGTTTATTTATTTTTGCTAAAAGTGCAAAAGCCACCCTTCACTGCTGCCCCAAAGTCGTCATGGTAACAAAATCTGTTAACGTTAAATTAAAAATATGCAGTCTTCTTAAACTGTGGGGAAAAGGTACATAATGTGTCTCATTTAAATAAATAAAAAAACTCCCAAATGTAAAAGCACTGCATATGGTTTGCATGATCTGAAAAGATCCTAAAAACAATGACCTGAATGAACTGCAAAGGGAAAACGTTTGCTACTAATGAATTAAGATGCATCCCAGTAAAATCCATGTAATAATAGAAGTGTACGAAAAAGCACATTGCAGGACCCTCGCCAAAGTGTTTTATGTTGCTGTTTTATATTAGTTGTTTTACTGTAAAGAATACACAGTCAATAAAAAAAATTCTGACGACACGGTCAGATAAAATCAAGTTAAGATCAAGTGAACTGACGACCACACCTTATTAAAGTGATACACTATAAATATTAATTTATGAATGAGTAATGCTAGTGAGACAAGGTTTACAGTACAGAAGAAGATTAATTCTTATGAGAAATAGCAATCTAATTAAAAAACAAGGTAAAGCGACATTGCTCACATTTATTCCATAAATTCATGGGCAACACCCAGTCTAATCGTGTTCAATCTAATATTTATAGACAGTGCAGGAGGGGAAAGATCTAAATCAAATCACGGCACTTATGTGCTGGAAAAAGATTGCAAAGTGATCTTCTGAGATGGGCTAAACATTACATTGGTAAAGATACTGTAGCTTTGAGAGACCATACATACTACAGCGCTTGCACTTTGATAAGTCCCTGCAAAATCTTTAATCAGAGGATGTAAAGATAATCACTATGGTTCTTGTATTACCCAATGTAAACAAAGAAGGGATGACAATAGGATGAAAATTGTGTTGCAGTGCCAAAAAGAAGTAAGGGGAAATTATAAAAATCTAAATCGTATGACTCGTTGACCTCGATGCAATACGATGAGAGGGGATGGGCAAGAAGGAGGAGTGTTAGACAAAATCGATTCGGCAATATATCGCGATATTACAGCGCGCAATTCTCGAATCGATTCGATATGCGGCCGAATCGATTTTTAAACATCAATTTTTTATGGGAATATTCAACAAAACGTCTTACTTAGGTTTAGGATTCACACATTAAGCATGGAAGAATGTTATATTAATGAAACATTAAGCCTTAATATTTTATTTCAGTGCTGTTCAAACATGAAACAGACTGCAACCTGTTTGTTAAATGCAGTGGCTCAGTTATAAGCCTGAGGTACATTTTCATACAAATCTTACAGTGTACATGTACAAGTTTACTGAATAGTATTTTTTAAATTTGAGTATTAAAAAAAAATAAAAAATCGCAATACTGTAATCAATTCATAGATTCATATTGGAATTAATCAAATCGAATCGTGACCTATGAATCGCCAGGTACTAGGCAATTCACACTCCTAGCAAGTACCAATGCCAGGTATTGGTATCGGGTACAAACCAGGCCTTATTTCAAGGTAACGGTACTCACGATGCCGGCCGATACCAGTATGGTATCTTGTGGCCGTTTTACAGTCAGGAACTAGAAATTGAAATAGAAAATTGCCATTAATGTCATGCACTTTTAAGGAAATGCTATATAAGGATATAGTATATATTAAATTATGAGAGTTGTTGTAAGTTTAAACTCAACTTTAGTATAAAAAGCTTTTGAAAACGATTTGTTCTCAAGGTACAGGAGTCATCGAGTTACGTAGTACGCGACCTACGTCGTTTCGACTTTACGGCGCCCGTGCCTCGTCCGTAGCACCTTCTTTGTTGTTACTTTCGTACAGTAATCACGCCATTTAAAGTTATTTAAAGTTGTGTTGTTACCTCCAGCAACGGACGTCCATCTAGCAGGTCGACTCGCCATCAGGCGCATCACATTTCTGTGCTTAAGTTTGAGTTTCATCTGTCAGCAATGAATGTCCGTGCGAAAACACGATATATCGGTTGCGGCGTCTTCAGGGTCACGCAAATATATATTTTGCGGTAAATATCAACTTTAACGGTGAAATCCGATTAAAGTCGAAATTCGGGTTACATCGCCAGCGTGGGAACGGAACTCCGCCGTAACTTGAGTACTCCCTGTACACTATTTTGAGAAGGTCATATACTGTCAAGGATACACAACCATCACACTAGAATATTAAATGAGTGATTTAAGTTAAAGTCAAGGATAATGCTTTATGGATACTATCACATGCTTCACTTCACTGTGTTCCATAGCTTTGGAAACTGGAAAAATAACTATTTCCGCCATTTTCTGTAGCACATGCAAAATGATTACGTTGGTTGACGGCTCACATGCACCCAGCTAAGTACAGCGTGTAAAGGCCTTTAAGCTGACAAGGAACGTGTGCTGACCAATCTGACGTACAACCAAAGCTAACCTAGACCAAGTATGGGTCACATATCCTTTAATCAGTAGGGTTATTGCTGAGAAGTACTGCAAGCCAATAATCCTTGTGATTGAATATGAACATGCATTGACTTGACGTCAACTGCTACCAGCATTCACAAATGCAGCAGTAGGAGGCATAAGGCCATGCAATTCTCTCGGTTTGCATCACAACAAAGAATACACATCATTTGAAAAAATCATTAAAAAAATTCACACTATTATGTTAATTACCATTGAACAAATGTAAATAGTAGACAATAAAAAACAAAGTAAACATGATTTGGAATGATGATTTTGGAATCATTTGGAATGGCCTAGTCAAAGTCCGGACTTGAATTTGATTGGAATGTTGTAGCATGGCCTTAAATAAGCCATCCATGCTCGAAAACCCTCAAGTGGTGTTGAATCAAAGTAATTCTGCGAGGAAGAGTGGGCGGCAAGACATGTGACTCATTGCAGTTACAGAACATGCTTGGTTTCAGTTGTTGCTGTTGAGGGTGGCACATCATTTATTAGGTTGAGAGGGCAACATCTTTTTCACATGGGGCCAGGAAGGGTTCAATATTTTTCACCATGAATAAATAACTATTTGAAAAGCTGCATTTTATGTTTACTTGGGTTATCTTTCTCTGATCTTCACATGTGTTTGCTGATCTTAAACAATAAGGTGTGGAAACTATGCAGAAAGTAAAATTTGTGAAGAGGGCAAATAATGTTCACTGCACATCTTCCCACCACCACTCACATTGTTGATATAATTACATTTTGCAACACATTAAGAGTGAAGCCCACTGCAACAATTCCGTCAAGTCGTTAGCAATGACTGTCAATATGTTTAGGCCTCTCTCTGTCTCCACCATTCCTTCCTTCATCTGAACACAACAGAAATACAGACACACATGTGCCCCCATCACCATCACCACACTGGAGGTTTATTTGAATAGAAAATGACCCTGCTTGTGTTTAACATATCTTCAATACTGTCATCACCAAATATTTATTTGGAGAGGAGGAGACCTCTGAATGGCCACATTCCTTTTGCCTCACAACATTTACAAAACTTTGCGCACAAACACACGCCCACACACACACAAACTGTATACGAACGCACACACACTGTCAAGACTAGATCATGTTTGTACGAAGATTTTACACAACCACATTGAAGATTCATATAGAATCCTGGCTGAACCTGACATTTTGAAAAGTGACTTGCTCAGTTATTTTACTTTGGGGGCTCTATACAAAAATAATGAAGACAACAGTGTACCTTTCCTATTACTTTAAAAACACAAACACAATTAATTTATATGGCAATACATATGCAACAGTTCAACATTATAATGCATTTCCATCACAAGAAATGGAAAAAGATATCAAAGCAGTCAGTATCAACAAATGAATAGTTCTCATTGCTTTTTTCAGCAAAGAGAAAATGAGCAATGCATGAGTAACTAGTCATAAAATAAATCCCAACATACAACAATTGATATACAATATTGTAATTGTACCATGGGGGGGTCTATCATCAGGTTATAGGTGGAAGGTTTTACATTATTTGTAGGAAACCACAAGGGGGCAGTGATGTAACAAAGACCTACCAAAGGTCAAAGTGGCCTCTTCTCACAGACATGGAACAGAGAGCAAGGGAATAAGGAAATGCCACATATTTCCAAACCACTTGTATGACAAAATTGTTATTGTAAATATGGACACAATATGTGAACAAGTGCAAAAAAAATGTGCTCTTTATATGTGATAATTCATTTTTCAATGCATGTATAAAAGATCCACGATCCAAAACCAACAAGGGATTTGAAGCAAACAACAAAATAGCCATCCCTACTATGTACTTTGTTAAAAGAGGTTGGACAATCTTTTTTTTTAACTTCCCACTGCATGTTAACTACATTACCGGCAAGGGCTTTGTCCAAAATAAAAGGCGCATGGGTACAGTTGATGTGGACTTTTGAAATGAAGATTCTCAGACTACAATTGATCACAACATCATTTTGTCTCCCTCGTTCAGATAGCAGCTCAAAACATTGCTTTTGTAATCACAGATTCAACTTCTTCTTCTTGTTTGAACAAATGCTAACAACGAAACAAGTTCCCAAGTTGTGCAAGTCATTTTTAAATGGGGTAACAATCATTTAGAAAAGTGTGGAATAAAAATGTTCAAATAAATTGCTCCATGACACAAAACCCACTGTAACAAATACCAAAATGATGACCGGAAGCAGAATCATTCTCCATGAGAGCCATTCAGGAATAAGGTGGGTAAGACCCACTGTAAGTGCAACATTAGACTTGTCTGCCAACTAGTGGTGATAGGTGACATTGCAACTTAAAACTACAGTTGATGCCTGGATATTTGCAGTTCCGCACCCGTGGATTAGCATATTTCATCTTTTTTTTTTCAATACAGTATATGATTTTAAAAAGATTTACAACTGAATAAAACGAATATTAAAAACAAAAATGTACAATTGTGGACGGTGTGAGCAGAGGCTCAGAATTCCATCTGTTCCTTCAGAACAGGCTAATTTTACACTAGAAATTCTGGTAGCATTCTGCTTTTGACAAAAGCATGTCACAGCTGATATTTGCTTCAAACTATAACAACATCTCATGGATATATACAGCATGTCCCTATTAAATTGTGGTTTAATGGGCAATTATTTGGTACAACCGTCTATACTTTCTCACATACACAAATGAATTGCACCATAAGCAACAAATTGCATCACTTGTATAGAAAAGCAGAGGGAAATGGTCGCGGTGTATTACCATAGTGGCAAGCAAGCAGTCGGTGTCTGACCACCGTCTCCAGCACCCTGCTGTTCTGTGCTGTTCTTTCCCTCCCCTGTCACTGGCGACCCCATGTTGACTCCCGGATAGCAGTAACAACACTCTGAAATGTTGCTCTACATCTCTTGATTGTCTGACAGCGCTCTCCCAGGCAGCACCGCGTCCACACAGTCTGCCTGCAACCTACTGTGTGACCACCAGCAGAGAGGATCCGTTGGAAGTCATGAGCTCATTAATGAAGTTAGACAAGAATTTAGGATTACATGATATTTTAGCAGGCAAGGTAAAATTGGAAAAGAAACATTGTATTGAACATCTAATTGTACAATGTTAAATTTGTCATCTACAGGTTAGCCCCCCTTTGAAAAATATGTCTCTCGTTTTCACAAGAAGGGCCTTAACTTAGAGTGCTGTGGCCTGTCTAGCTTCCCTGTGGCATAGAGGAAGCCCCTGTGAAGCGTTGTGATAGCAGAGAAGGACTGGCGCTTGATAAGCAAGGTGTGAACAGCAGTGTAAACTTGTCACTGCAGGGGGCTACATTGACGGATCAGAGGTTAAAGGGTGACAGGGCGAACAGCATGTCGCAAGGTAGCGCTACCAATCATCGCAACGTTAATTTATGGCGAGTTTTGACTCGCGTTTGAATACATTTGAGCTGTTTTCACTTAAGATGGCATTGATTATTATTGCCATTGGTCAAACCTGATGCTGTACTTGGAGGCGCTTTCACACCTGTACTTATCTTTATTGGGGCCAAAATCAGTGGGTGGGTAAAAAATCTTTGATCCCATTAGTTTGGTTCGTGTTCACACAACAAGAATTCCAAGCGCACCAAATGCATCCCAACAACATACATCAAAATGCTATTTTTGCTTATTGGTTACAGGAATGCAAACAGCAAAAAGGCTCAAAATAATTATTTTTATTTGCGGAGAAGTTTTGCTAATTAATGACTTCGTTTGAGGAGCAGACTTGAGATAATCAGTAATAAAACTTTCTTAAATACACATTGTGTATAGCATCACACTGTACTTTCTTGTTAAAAAATATTTCAGTGGGTCAATTTCAAACAAATATAAATTACATTTTTGTATTTCTGAATGGGTTATAAGGTATTTTAACAAAACTATTAAAAAAATATTACTGTAATGTAATTTTGACAACATCATTGTTTTTAACAATTACGGTTTGATCTGTTTACATGTCACATGTAGTTATATATTGAAGACTATTTTCAAGCCTGGTATTAGCAAATAAATGACAACTTGCTCCATATTGGCTTTCACATCCCAGAAATCGCATTTGGAGTACGTTTGAAGATCACCTCTTAGATAAGAGGCCATTTCATTTGGTCCACACCAGTTTGTAAGCTGTGTTCACAACTATCATACTGAAACAGGCCAAATGGGGTAAACAAACAACCATTCAATTAACACTAACTGAAGGGTGCTAGTGTGAAAGCACCACAAGTTCTACAGTCATAAATCTACCATGTGACTCGCTGATTTAGGTCCCTTGACTGAGCTTCCCCCCATCTGCTTCATATCACACCATTGCACACTCCCTCCACTCCACCATCCCACCTTCCGTCTCTACGTATTATAGAAAAGCACGACAGTGTGACCTTTGACACCTTAATCAGATGCATTAAAGGGCCTCTTAAATGAAACTGGCGGACTGGGCAGATTGGACTGACAGGGCGACTGACTGACTAGCCCAGAGGCTAAGACGGATCCAGAAGCAGTGGTGCTGAAATGCTTTTGCCAACACATCGGAGGTGGCAGAGGTGGTGGGAGAGTGTTGGCCATCATAGGGTTTACAGATTAGCCAGGCTTATTAGTTCACTAAAGAGGCCTTCCACCCTCTCAGGATTGTCACACATCTCTTTACCGCTTAGCCATCTAGAACCTGTCTCAGAGAGGCTAGGTGTATGTCTGTCAGAGGTAGGCGGAGGTTAAAGGTTGAGAATGATTTCATGAGCCGGTAATGTTGGACAACTTCACAAGAGCAACCAAGATCAACAGTAAGTAGACAATTGACAATAGGCACGCTTTAACCAGAAAGAATCCACAAAGAAATACTGTATGCACAATGAAACACTTTTACTACTATTCCACTTTTTTTTAATAAGAAAAATGAACTATAAATTTGAATTTCAATTATTTACAATTAGCAGGAAAGTGACGGTATGGGGAAAAATACGCAAAGTGCACCAAGAGGACAGCGGTGCAGTCACAAAACATGGCGCAATAATCAGCAAGAAAATGAAAACTAGATCATTGTGTTGATATAGCAAGGATCAAGAACAGAAGGGCTATAACTTACTGCGCAACAGGATAATAGTAATACTTGTCCTCCAGGAAGGGGTTCAACTCACTGTTGTTAAGAATTCTTCAAGTTGCTTTGTTTGCAATGTTTACTTAAATCTTATTTTGAAACCTATGCTTTTAATTTAAAAGGCCGCTCCGTATTTCCGTTTCTTGTTTTCAGTCCTCTATTCGTCATTCAGCTCGTAGCGCGTGCAGTGGTCAATGACAAAGCGAGTGTCCGTTCTGATTTATTCCAATTCTATTTAATTCTATTCTAACTATTTTAAGTAGTTGAGCATCTTTAGTAGTTGGATAAATACTAAGTTTTGAAATCAAAATGTTTTAATTATGATTTCAATCTCAATCAAATAATCATGATTTTTCACGCCCAATTATGTGCTCTAACCATTTACAGTACATCAGTTGGAAATAAGTAAGAATGGTTTTATTATTGACACATAAATCTATAACATAACTTTGTATACTTCATGAAATGTGTTGATAAGGTCATACTATGGACTTGTCATACAAAGCAGAGTAAATCTTAATAGCGAAAGTTAGTGTTCCATCGAAAAGGAATGGGGGGATAATTGTATGCATTATATATATTTTTCAAAATATTCGGCAGATTAATCGTTAATTGGTAATTTTTTTCTGCCAAAAATCAGCATCGACCTAAAAAAAATACATATTGGTCAGGCCGCCCTATAATCAACACCAGTACCGATTTCCTTTGCGGGATAATACTAATAATACAAATGCCTCAAATGGCTTAAGAATTAACCATACCAATGTTTAAAGTTTGGGAATCAATCTTAGTGGTATCAGCTCAGAAGGTATCCCATCTCCTCTTCACTCCAGCAGCCATAATGGTCGTTTCGTCATTGTCACAGCACAGTGAGTGCTGCTTTTGTTGTATTTCAATGTTGAGCAAAGACTATGTATTATCGTCAGGATCTATTAAGTTTTGGATTACGCCACAAAAAGACATTTGCGGGAAGCACAGCAATTGTACCCAACACATAATTTAAAGTGCGTAACTCCCTTAATTTCTGACCCTAACACTAAATAACCAATTAACAGCTGAAAATGACAATAACTCAAAGGGAACACCACAACAGAGCACATCTTGCGTTGTAAACAATCGTCCGTTAACTTCCACAATGTCACATGTGCCGATGATGACGACACAGTGTAGCTATTGTTCACAATTATGCACTTTTAAAGTTAGTTAAATTATCTTTGTGAAACAAATAAAGATATGAAGGTACACTTAATGTGAAGATCTCACTTCACAACACTGTGGTCACCTCAAAAAATACATATGGCAAAGTCCCATATCCATCAATACAGCATAAGACTGTTGTAGAGTATGAGCATCCCACCACACTTCATCCTACCCTGAAAGAGGTACGACTCATAAATCCAAAAGTAATGTTCTTCATTATAATAATTTTGAAAAGGTTCCATCTAAAATATTCAGTTGTATTTTGTTTCTATTGCATGCTATCAAAGCAGCTACATTGTTACTAAAAAATCAATTCTGCTTATTTGACAATGAATACATGTTTTATATTCAAATCACACTTATTTTTTCTTTTACTTTTTTTACTTGGGGAATCGCAAAGATTGCTAAACATTGGGAAAAATGTTTGAGAATACTTCTGCTGATGCTCAGTAAACCGTACAAAAGTTTGCTTAAAATTAGCAACTGTGATCTGCACCAAAAATCCTGATCATATAAAACAGATTTCTAACCGGGTGCCATTGCCACAGTGGTACAGAGATGGCGGAATCCTACCTGCAAAGCAACACCACAACATTCTATCAGTGCAGCGCAGGAGCACATACACAATTATTTGGTTTGTCAACAGCACAATGTGCTTTGCAAAGAGCGGTGCGAAAAGGCCATAACGCTAACTTAAGAGTAGTGTGAAACTATACTTTATGGCTATATCTACCTCAAACAAATACTAATTAAGATTGACAGTAACAGATAAATCTTAGCTTTGGCAGATTAAGATTCTACAGATGCAGTAGTGACACTGCTAAAAATAAACAAAGACCTCCTGCGTCGTCCCCTCTCATTTCATTTTCAGAGCATAATCAGCTTGTGGGCATCTACTCTTGATTATCATCTTCTTGTTTCGAGAAGAAGCCACAGCGTTCTTCCCTAGAGCAACTATTTGCTGATAAAGACACAGCAGTTAAAATAAGATAAGAGAACACTCTCAGCACCCACAGAGGTCTGCCAACTACCCGAACCCAAGTCAATCCAGTGACCTATTGGTGGAATGTGATTGACACTCTGCCAATGCTATCAATCTTGGCAATTATCCATCCTCCATTATCTGAACTGCTTATCCTCATGAGGGTCGCGGGCGTGCTGGAGCCTATCCCATGCTACCTTTGCTGACACTTTGCTCTTAAGTATAAGCCATACGTGTTTGAGACCAAATGTGTCGCGAGAGTGTATTTGATGTTTATTTTTTAATACAAGAAAACCGCTTATACCAACGATAAAGATTCAAACTAAAAACTTGCAACATAATGTAACTTTCATTTTGTTCACACTAAGTGTCTACAATTTAATCTATCAGAGACTTTTCCTGTGTCAATATAATTTTTAACAACAAATGGACTCACCAGTTAACTATTATTGGTTATGTCTGCACAATAGCATCTATGAATTTAAGTAATGACACACTTTTAAAAAAATAATAATAATGTTTGAGGAAATACGCTAATCATTAGCCTCACAGACATTGATAAAGACAAGATGACTAACCCACTTTGAGCAAATTGCTACAGATCCTATTTCAATACGGTTTACAGAATATGGAGGAACCGATTCAGCCCTAATGGTGCTGTCAACCATCGAGCTGATAGGTCTCTGAGGTCCAAGGCCCCAGATCACAGTCTACACCTTAACTGTGGAGCTCACTCACACAGAAGCAATGATGTAGCCCCCAGGCCTGGTGTTAAACCTCCCAGTCCAGTCAATTTGTGCAGTCTGGAAGCTGATTAAGCTGATACACACTCTGGGCACAGAGACATATTAGCCACAGCTTTCAAAACACCAGATTATATTTCATGGTCAAAAATATTTTCCTTATTAATTTCAGTAATGAGCATGTGGTCAGGTCACTCCATGTAATTCATCTAATGTGTGACACACTGATATTAATGGGAAAAGAGTGTTTACAAATTCAAAACAGTTTGATTGTAATTTGTACTTTTACTCATAGTCACTATTTCTCTGTACATTAAATAGAAAACAGCAACAAAGAAAACATGACATAAATATGGCCGACGAGCATTTTAGAGTTGATGCGGCATAAGTCATGTTTTAAAATGTATTTATTGTGTGTGGCAGTCTCTTACATTCATTTACATGGTACCAAAATTAAGACATGTACACCCAAAGTAAACTTAAACTTTGGCCTTCTCTAAGTAAGCCACACCATGTGAGTCAGAGAGAAGAAAAAAGACAGGGGGGGGTTTAGGGCGATGAGAAACAGAGGCACAGGACACATAAATGAGTGTTCAGAGCCAGAGAATGACAACTGGTCATAAAAGTTGAGCAAAGCTGAAGATGACCAGTCAAAAGGTTTTGCCTGGCCTTCACAAACACTGAGGCTCAGGTTTCAAGTAGAGGCTGAAGGGCCAAGGGAGCTAGATGCTCTCCTCACCTAAGAGATCATAACTCAAAACCTATCACACTAAAGCGATCTCATTCACCTTTCAAATCTAGTCCCATTGACAGCCGGCATTAACATTCCTGGCTAACATGGCAGAAAAGTGAATGAAGGTTAAGTGGGGTGAGGGAGTTGAGGGTATATATAGTGTTTTGACATTAGCTAGGCTAGTGGTCCCTAGCCACCGGCCCACTGCCCCGGTGGCCATTTGCTAACCCCCCACCCCGACGATGACATTTCCAAAGGGCAATATAGGTAGGGCTGGGTGATTATATAATTGGAAATCGTGATACTACGGTGACCAGCTGTGAGGATATTATTTACTCCAGACGCAGCAGAAATGTGCGTGACAGCAGTCAATAGTCGACCTTTTCCTGCTTTACTTTGGGGTGCAAATTGAAGAAGTAAATAAAAAAGTAACAGAAAGAGGTTAACAATGGCCGAATGTCCAGCTAAGCACAGAGCTGATGGGCAGACATACAGTAAGTTGCCGTTATCTTCCAAAGATGAAACTATTATATTTTACATGAGAAGTTCCTCACCATTTGGGTGGCGGTATCTCCGAAGCGACTAATTGTAATTGTGCCAGGTATATTCTCAAAAACTGGCAACACAACAACCCTGTTGAATTATTTGAACAAGTAGCACCCAAGTGTTGATGTGGAAAGTCATGAAAATGTGAGCAGTTTGCACAGCCAGCCCAGGTTATGTTAGCAATTTAGCCAAACTAGCCTTGCAGCAACCAGACCGAAGCAGCAATCAATTGTGCCATCTTTTGATAATGCACAATTGCAAGTAGCAATGATGTTAACAGTGTTAGTAGATCACAAACTCAAAAATTATAATGCTGACATTTTAAGGATTATTTGTTATTCCTGAGGGAACAATTAGTAATTTGCTGTGTTATTTTGTGTTGCTCACACAACGATAAGCGGTTAACCCCTTATCGTGTGGACAAGTAATATCTTTTAAAAAAATAAATACAAAATACGCTGATACTCCAAATGCTTATTTTGGGTGCACCTGTTTTTGGCAAAACTGGGGTTAAAAATGTACTGCATATGTTAATAAAATGATACAGGACTCTCTAAAAACAATGTTTTGTGTTGTATTGTTTTTAATAGTTCCCCTAACAACTCCCACCCGTCCGCCCCCACTCGATCAACCAACACTAATGTGTGTGGCCATGTAGAATAAATTAGTTATAAGGAAAAGTTAGATCATCCCTACCATTATAACCTAAGTCAAGCCAATTCATCATACACTCTTCATAACAGGTTTCCCATCCTTTCATCCTTGCCACTGCTGCTTAATGTGAAACTGTAAACACCCACAAACCTCTATCTGGTGAAATGGCTACTGCGGTTCATTGTGGTTTTGGCCAACAGCATAGCCTGGGAAAGCGTGGGTAAGGGGGAAGTTTGAGATTGAGGTAGGAATAGTGTGGGAGGGACACAGGGAAAGCATGGAACATGGGAGGAGGCATACTACAACAGCTGAGCTGTGAAAAAGCTAATGGGCTTTCCCATTCCCACGGCAGCACTATGTTTTCTGATGGCCACTGGAGCGATCAGACCCATATTGGTTAGGCTACTGGCACAGAACTCCAGTTGACATGCTTCAATAGTGCTTTGCAAGGTTCATTTTGCATGTGCCGGGACTCTGGTTAGACTGTATGAGACTTAAGTGTATGAATGTGTATGAATCAGTAACCAAACTCTAATATCAGGAGGTGGGAGGGGACACTGCAACACTGGGTGACGGATAGGGAAACAGCACAAAATATTAAGATACGATAGTATAGCATTGTAAAAGAAAAACCTACTGCACAACATAACAAAACTGCATGTTAGTTTGACATTTGTTAAATTCAGCATAAGTTATTTATCACATTGACAAATGAAGGGTGTGTATTGACTTGCAATTGTCTGCCAATCCCACCAAAGCACGGCATTTGTAGTAATGGGGACTAGTCTACATATGCAATTTTAGCAGCGTAGAGATGCAGCAACCAAATTGAAATGAATCAAAGTAAGGACACCGTTAAAAGCTTATCACAGTCAGTCTGTATGTTATCCCCTCTAATGTGTGAAAATAAAAGCCCAAGACCATAATTAGGCGATCCGGGGAAGCCAATTGTTTTGACTGTGTTGTGTGATGTTTGATCTGACTGTGTGGAATGTGGTGACCTTTGATCTGGTGACAACATTCAATTAGATAAGGTTAACTAAATTGACCTCCTCCACCTCTGCCCCTCAGCCAAGAGCTGGATAAAATGTAAACGGCTTGTTTGGTACACAGTGAACCAGGGATTACCACTGTGCAAATGTCTAAATTAGAAAGACAAGATCAATCTGTGAATCATTCATTATTTCCACTTCCAATTGGCAATCGAGCAAATCCAAAAATGTGGCTTTTAATCCAATACACAAAAAACAAAAGAACTCATGATTTTATTTGAAATTTTATGTTTGAATTATACCAGTAATTCAACAAAAGATACATCTGCCAAATCTAATATTGGGGTCTAAGGAATTGAGCAATAAAAGAAAAAGGGGGTCTTCCAAGAAGCACATACCGTCCACTTGTTATTGTCAAAAACATTTGAACAAAATTGAAGTTTACATAATCTTTTTAAATAATGCCTGGCATAGTTAGTTTGTTGATGTGCTTGAACTTTTTTTTTTTTAATTTAATTTATGGAGCACACTTCAACAATAAAAAATTTGAATCTTCGCTTCTTAGTGTATTCAATTAATTAGTCATGCACTACAATTTTGTAATGTCCTAAAATTATTA
The DNA here is from genome assembly GCF_051991255.1 of Vanacampus margaritifer. Classification (NCBI taxonomy): domain Eukaryota; kingdom Metazoa; phylum Chordata; class Actinopteri; order Syngnathiformes; family Syngnathidae; genus Vanacampus; species Vanacampus margaritifer. The sequence continues at coordinate 9,546,078 of NC_135440.1, read as the reverse complement.
TTTTTTATTTGTGGACCTTCAGCAGATATGAGATTAAAATCGATTAATTTGAAAAAAATCCCGTAATTAATTATATTTAAAAAATTTAATCACCTGACAGCATAGGGATGGATGGTTGGATGGAGGTAGGTAGGTAGGTAATTAGATAGATAGATAGATAGATAGATAGATAGATAGATAGATAGATAGATAGATAGATAGATAGATAGATAGATAGATAGATAGATAGATAGATAGATAGATAGATGTGAGAGGGTAAAGAAGGGTCTGCAGATAGCTGGTTAGTTAAATGCAATGAGCAATCAACTTGTTTTTATTTTGCTACTTTTTTTTAATCTCAGCCTAAAAGTATGAAAAATCTGGCATTTTGTTGTGTTTCATTAATAGAATTTCAGAATGTCTCAATTTTAAAAATGTTTTATCTTTGTTCGCCATTTGAAAATCGAAAGAACTAATGATAAACATATGGCAATGCCATCGTTAAGATGAACCCATTCTATATTCTTATATCAATTACTATATAAATAATGCATCATGACGTGTTTTCCACAATAAAAGCAAATGCAACAGACTGGATGTTCCAGTGTTCCACTAACTGACCTATTTGAATTATCAGAACATCTTTTCAATAAATAGTCTACAATTTTGTTCATCAATTGTTATTTCTAAATCAAATTAAACAAAATGCCACTTTGGCATTGCATAGGAAATTTATCAAAGATGTGGTTATTTAACCGAAACTTAAAAACTACATATTAAAAAAATCATTACGATAGTATGAATATCTAAATGTAAGTAATGAATGCATGTAATTATAAATCTTTTTGTGGTCTCTCACACACAAATTTATGTGCATGCACACAATATACAACTAAGTGTTTTAATGCATTTAGACATCTTCAAAACTGATTGGTTAACTTTCACACGGTGAATAATTACTGCTTTCTTTCCTTCTGACAACTTCAGAACCCCTTGACCCGCTTGACCTCTCAACTCTTCAAGGCCAAATCTTCATGTTTAGCTCAGTCACTACAACATTATGGTGCTGACAATTATGGGTACATTCACACAAAACATTTATTGTTCATTCAGGCCACTCAGTATTTGGCTGTCCTCTCAGAAACCTTTGTCTTTGGAATAACTTTAGTGCATAGGTTTCAAATTCCGGTTCTCAAGGGCCACAGTCCTGCATGTTTCCCTCCTCTAACACACCTGATTCAAAGGATCAGCTCATCAGCCACCTCTGCAGAAACCTGATGACAATCCTGATCATTTGATTCTGGCGTGTTGGAGAAGGGAAACTTCTAAAACTTGCAGGAATGCGGCCCCCCGAGTACCTGAGTTTGAGACTTATGCTTGAGTTTATTTGTGAGATTTGACTTTTTAAGGTTTTCTGTAATACATTTGTGCATACTACTATATCACCAGCATTTTTTTCTATGTACAAATGGCAAATCTAATTAAAGCGTCACAATAACGTCCTTTTTGCTTGTTCATAATCAACTTCCATTCGCTGACCATGTTGTGTGTATTCTATTATATTGCAATATCTTTAGATTTTTGCTTGAAATCCCATAATTTCAAAATGTGGTTATTCACGTTTTTAAGGAAGATTGTGTTTGCCTTTTTGTCGACAGTCATTCTGTTTGGTATATTATTCACAATCCTTAGCTCCTAGTTAGATGAAACTGTTGTTGTGACTTGGTCAGTGTCAAATAAACACATGGGGGCAGTGATCTCATTAGAAAGGCGAAGGTAGACTGAGCCACAGGCACAGCCCCTGCCACACGCCAACCCAAGCCCAGCACTCCCGCCATTATCAGCTCTTATTCTTTCCGACATTGTCTCAAATCTCTGCCAACTGCTGCAGCCTCATGCGCTGCAGTCAAACTTTAAGCACTGTGAGACTGGCCTAAGTACACTTCACAGATGAGCAGCTCTAGTAATGGGCTGTGATTGACCTCAATAGCCAGCTCTGAGTGGGTTCCCTCAGGTCTAATCCCCCCATTACCAGCTCTGCTTCCCACATATGTACTGATGAATATGATGAGACTAAAGAAAACGGTTGTATGTATAGTATACGTGGTATTGCAGATTTCAGAACCTAGTCGGTGCTCTGGCTGGGCCGTGCAAGGACTTTTACAGAAGTTACTCTTTTAATATCCTGGTTGTGTGCTTAGGATTGCTGTCCAGTTGAAAACCCACCCGTCAACCCAGTCTGAGGTTAAGTGTGCTCTGGAGCAGTTTCTCATTCAGGATGTCTTTGTACATTATTCACAATCATATTGGAATCAATCCTGACTTGTCTCCCAGTTCCTGCCCAATATTTGAAATACGCGGATGTGCAATCCAACTTTTGAGTCACATTTAGTGCTTCAATCCAATCCAAGTAATTTCAGTAACATTACAAAAATCACCGAGCGTTAACTCATAATATTGATTGTTCTGCATATTTTTGAACAAGAAAAAGAAAAAACAGAGTTCCTTCTGCTCCATTAGATGCTTCAATTGGGCACCAGTGGGGGACTCGGGAGGCGGGGAGCATAGCAGCCCTGGTGGATCTTTCATAACCGATCAGGAAATAGGGCACCGATTGTGTGTGAGCCTGTCATAGAAGGCAAGTAGTTCTGTTCGCCGCCAAACTGAATAACTACATTACAGCAACGTAAATATGAAGTTTCTGGTCAATGTATCATGCAATTCACATTAGTTCATCAATGCAGGAGCTACTAATAATCACACTTTGAGTATGTCAGCCGGCGTACGGCATTGCTATCTTAGCCAAGGGTCGTAGCTAACCATTAAGAGCCGAAGGCAAATGCATCCAAGGCAAACAAAATAGTTGCTTCAAATCCTTGCCATTAACATAAAAAAATAGAGTTGCTCCAAATGTGAAAGTTGCTCCTCAAATGAAGTTACTGATTAGCAAAACAGTTTCACAAAGGGGGAAAAAAAAGTTATTTCACCTATTGTGGCCACTGAAAAACTAATTCACAGCATGATGTAACCAACATGTTTCACTGTAGGGAGGGTTTTGGCCAGGTGATGAGCGTTGCGTTGCTTTCTCTAAACATGGCATTTGGCATGCAAGCCAAAAAGCTCTATCTTCGACACAACATATCAGAGAATTTTGTCTTCATTGTCTCATAATCCTTCAGGTTCCGTTGGGCAAACTCCAGGCGCACTACAATGTGCCTCTTACTAAGGGGTGACTTCTACCAGGCCACTGTACTTACTATAGAGGCCTGATTGCTGGGTTGCTGCAGAGACGGATGTGCTTCTGGCAGGTTCTTGGCCTTCCACCCAAGAATGCTAGAGCTCTGACAGTGGTCATCGGGTTCTTGATGACATCCCTGACTAAGGTTATTTTCCCCTAATCAGTCAATTTGTACTTTTCCCCCAATCAGTCGGTTTAGACAGGTGGCCAGTTACAGGAAGAGTCCTGAGTGGTTCTTAACTACTGCGTGCGTTTTTTAAGTAAAGCAAATTAGTGTGAAAGAATCTTCAGGGAAGTTTCAATGGTTTTTAACAATTTTCTGCATTTTTCTTGTATTGATGTATAACATTTATTTTTAGTTTAAGATTGTCTACTGTAGATTTATCAGCCAGCCAAAGTTCAATCGAGCAGCTTAAAACCATCATGCTGCTGCCTGAAACAAAGCCAGGCTGTTGATTTAACACTCGACGGAGTGCATGAACACATGCACAGGAGTGAATGGGAGTATGATAGATGGACATGAAAGTACAGCAGGTCTTTGAAATATTGTAATGGAGAAGACTACCAAGGGACATCCCAAAATTCACACCTCATCTACGGCGCAACCCATTCAAAGGCTCCAGTTTCAGTAAAGAGAGTATGTGTGTTTCAATGCATGCAGGTGCTATACTTGCCAGTGTGTGTCTGTCGGTGAAATATTCAGATCAAAGGCAGGTGGCGCTTCTTTTCCATCTGCTCTCATTAGTATTTGGTCTACAGGCTTACATGTGTGCAAGATGTCACCTGTTTTACTGCTGTGGACAGGTTACTCAATTATGACATACAATTTAAAATTCAGACGTAAAACGGCACAGACAATTACATCGAATTTGTACATTGAAGGATGTTTTTTTTTCTTGTTTTTTTTTTACTTCCATCTCGCTAATGCAAGAGTGATTGAAGAAAAAACAGCTCTAATATATATTAGGAAACTACATACATATGTTCGTATTACAGTGCCAGACCACTTTTCAAGGATACATTTCATGGAAGTCTCAATATATTTAAATTAAGATTAAAGATTGCATCGCTTTGTACCCTTATTTCCACAGCCTCATGGTTTGGTAAAGAGATCAAAACTGGAGGCTTTTATAGGGAACATCTTTAACATTTGCTCTACTCTCAGTATGCTTGATTAAATGTAACATTTTCAGAGCGCTAAGAGTTCTAAGAAAAGCATAAATCACTGTCTCGCAGCTGCTGGCGTGCTTAGGGAGAACACATGCTATCCCTCACTCACTCTCTCGTTTTGTCTTTGCTATGATCATAAAGCACACCCGACCCAACAGTCCCTCCTCCTCTGCTGCAAGTCACTGTGGTGGAGGGTGGCGGGAAACACCTGCAGGCCGCTGCTCGCCCTGAAGTTGAGCATAAAGCCAAGCTCCTCACACGCCCTATGGCCCTCTGTTCCCAATGGTCCCTAACATTAGGGCTGTCCAAGGCCCCCAAAGTCTTTCTCATCAATCAGCAGTGACAGGCCAAGATCAAGCCAAAATGGACTGCAAATGTCCATGGACCAAAACCAGATCAGGACCAAGTCAAGAGAGTATCACTGAAGCTTAGTTGTGAATGATGCGGTCAAAGATTTCTTATGAGTAGGCTAAAGTTTAAAATTTGCATGCTTAATAAATACAGGCATCTGGCTGACCCCATTAATCCAGTGACATCAAATGCAAAATTAATCTGTATTATTTCATTAACTGTATGTTACTGAAGAATAATTATTCCCTTTGAAGTGTTCAGAAAACCTGTCCAAAATATGTTTCTACACTCTTTTTTTGTCATTCAAATGAACAGGAAGCTGTTTTTTTTTCAAGACAAATCAAAAATAAAAGTAAATAATGAATAAAAAGATTACAAATTGTCACTTCATAATCAATAAATGTAATGTAAACGTAATCCAAACGAAAACAAACATGTTTTCCTTTAAAGTAACCCCCTGGAGTGCAACACACTTTCCCAGCCTTCTTTGCCATACACCTGCACTCCTGGAAAGAATCTTCCAGAGTCCTGCTCAACCCCGTCGTCACAGCCATCTTGATGTTATCCAAGTCTTCAAAACGGACCCCCTTGATAAACCCCTTGAGATTGGGAAAAGATACTGATCCAGCAGGACAATGTTCTTCTTGGTCAGGAACTGTAAGATGCTGAGGGTACTGTGAGCAAATGACTTGTCCTAGTGAGTTAGCCATGTGTTGTTCTGTCAAAACTGTTGCCTCTTCTTGGGTACTGAATGAAGCAAACACAGCAGGATCTCTTAGTAGACATGACAGGTTGATTGCCTGGCCCACATTGGAAGTTAAGTCTCGTAGTCTGGGATTGTCTTTTGTGACACTAGTGCTAAGACTTTTGTGGCACACCTCATATAGTTACTTTAGTTATGAAGTTTAGTTTATTTTTTTTGTAGCTATAGTTTTTTCCTCCACTTCACCAGTGCTGCACTCTACATGCTGTGATTAATGGATAGATTCCATACAGCCACATGGGACAAATCAAATGTGCTCCAACGGAGCAAAAATTCTGTAATGTCATGATCACAAAATGTTGGCTCATGATTCAGTCCTATGGGAGCAAAGGTTGCAGCTCATTTAGACCGGTGCTATTCCTCCTTTCATCTCAGCCAGAGTGAAACATTGCATTCATCATTCTATTAACACTGTTCTAACAGGCTCCCTGTCACCCTCTAGATGATGGCAGGGACATTGAATATGTGGACTAAAAGCTTTGATGTAAGCTTGACTACCATACAAAACACAGGCCTATAATCAGGACCCCAAAATATGTCTGTTGCATACAAACATTAGCACAAATGAGCCCTTTAGCAAGGGAACTCATGGTTAGTTTTCAAACTCATCTCTCAGATGTTTGACATGACACACATGCGCAAAGCGAAATGTAGCAGTATGGTCAAATTGTTACATGTCAAACAATAGGGTCTTTTCAACTTTGACAGTATTAACAAATAAAATAAATAATTCTGACATATATACTGTGGGTCTGTGTGTATGCACAATTGCACGCGCAGTACATAGTTTATGTGTGTGTGCATGCCAGCTGTTCTGTTGTGTCTCTTTTTTCCAGTTAATGATGTGAATAAATTTTATTGTGCACGTGATGTATGCTTTTGAACTAACCTTCAACTGGTAAGATAAATGCATATGACAGAAAGGGTAAGACTACAAGTATATTCTAGAGGTGAAATTTAAATACAGTACAGTATATTAAAGGATCATGAAACCAATGTTGAGAAGGAAATGACTTATCAAGAGTACTGATAAGCAGATCTACATCTGCTTAATATACTCTATAAAGTTCCTGGGAATCAGTAAATCTACAGCATAGCCAAATTAGAATGTGTTTACTTTGAATCACCTTTCTCCTTTCTGACACTAGTCTTAAAAAATCATAATGATGTACTGTCTTAAGTATTATGTTCCTTCAATTCCTAGTGCAGAAGTTACTAGTAATTGAAAGGGGGAGAAAAAATCAATCAAGGTTATAACAATATTTCTAAAAATGTATCCCATGCCTTTTCGTCACCACACAGTATATATAGCACAGCATGTCTTGAGTACCAATTGCACTGTGAGGAAAACAATGCAGCCCAAGAAACATAAGGTTGAATGGTCGGCGTTTTATAAGACTTTTTTTTTTTTATTTACAGCCTAGCTATATAGTGTATTTGCTCAGTTGGTAAGCACCAAAGACAAATTGTTGACAATAGTCTCCGTCTACCCATGCATAATAACAGGAACAGAGAATATAGTCATCAGTGCAACACCTAACTATAGTTAGAAAAATGAGGACAGCCAGCATAGTGCAGTGCTGAACTGCACTATCCTGGCTGTCTTCAGAAATTCTTTTGACCAACTGTCACAAAGTGACCATCCAGTATCATGAAGTGCTTAAATGCTCTTTCAGTTTCAGTTCATTCTCTGAATCAGCAATGACAAATTAACCTTTTAATATCCAAATTTGAGCCAGCTCTCAGGTTCTCTGAGAAGTCTAAAATGAATTAAGCTGAACATTCAACGGCAAAAACATTTTTTTTCTGTTCCTGAACGGCAGTAAAAACAATAATTTAACATCTTGAACAATGTTTTTTTTGTAAAATAGTAAATGAACAAATACATGAATATATTAATAATATATTTTAAGATTTAAATGTAATTTCCTGTTAAAGAGTTTCTTCATGCTGGTCTATTAACCATTGTTTTGGTAATTACCATTGCTGTTATTTTAAAACGGCAGAAAGATAGTGGTCTAATAAATTTGTTCAATACTGTAACTGTGATCTCAGCTGGGAAATACATGTCAGTGTGATTACGGTGAACATGCATATTTGTTGATAGAGATTTTAAAATGGAACATCGATTTAATGTACTAATAGGGCAAATGGGTTGTCCATTAACTTAATTGTCCCTTGAATTGAAGTATGTTTTTGGGTGGCCGAAAAACACTAAGTAAAGTACAAAATGATTGTTGTGTAATGTTTCCATGACCTAATATGCCACTGCCAACATGGCCGCCACTTTGCCACATCTGTTAGTCTGGACTGTGTATCTTCGACAACAGTGGCACAACCATGAAATATGTATGTCTGTTTTTTGGGCCAGTAAACAACAGCGCCACACAGTGCCAGAAAACAGCAACGGTAAATTCTAGAACTAACAGGCTTTGAAGGTGACTATACAAAGGGGTGTTTGGAGTGGACTGGTTATTGGTCTGTTAAAGCAGGAGCCGGAAAAATCGAGGCTCCACTGTGAAAACGCATTTTTCAAAGTCACCTGGAAATAGCTGAAGTGTTTTACCTGAGTTCCGGCAATCCTCTCCTTGCTGTGGCACCTGCACAGAAAATGCCAGCAGGTCGGGAGCCAAAAGGGATTCCGGCTTGCGGCTCTCGTTTAGCCATCGCCTCATATGAAGCTCCTTAGTGTCAGAAGGGCCCTGGATCAGAGGAACAAGTTTCTCCTTTACGACTTCTCCCGAGCCTGTGGGTCATAAGCAAAGTTTCTTCAGTAAACAGTGTCACTATTAAAAACATGACACATTATGAAATTTTAAAATATCAGATATTAGAGATAATAATCATAGTCTACTTAAATAATCATAGAAAACTTTGCAAGGCAAAGCCATCGAACAAAAATGCTATGCAATGCATGTCACAGAAATAAAGTTCTAATTGAAAAAATCTTACACACGTAGTGCAGATTATGAAAATATTATCAAGTAATCATAGTCTACTTAAATAATCATAGAAAACTTTGCAAGGCAAAGCCATCGAACAAAAATGCTATGCAATGTATGTCACAGAAATAAAGTTCTAATTGAAAAAATCTTACACACGTAGTGCAGATTATGAAAATATTATCAAGTAATCATAGTCTACTTAAATAATCATAGAAAACTTTGCAAGACAAAGCCATCGAACAAAAATGCTATGCAATGCATGTCACAGAAATAAAGTTCTAATTGAAAAAATCTTACACACGTAGTGCAGATTATGAAAATATTATCAAGTTAGGCACAATAATGCAAAAGTCCCCTAGTTTCAAATGGTGATTTTGGTACACTTATGTAAGATCATCATAATATATTAAACACTATGGACGTTGAATAATAGATTATAACAAAATGTGTGTGCTTATATTATTTATTTGTATTTCTATATCCACAGCTGCAGTAAATCTTAAACTCCTGACATCACATGTTCAGGGTGACCTGTTGGACTCTGTCTCCAATAACATCCTTGCGTCAAAGACATGACCAAAGCCCAGTGACAACACCACAGGAGAAAACAGCAACTTAATCACACAGCTGGAAGTGAATCAACATAAAGAAGCAAAGCAAGGAGACAGAGTGAAGGACATAAAAGTATAGGTTTGAAAAAGAAAAAGATAGTCCAATGCAGCCCAGTCGGTCTCACTCTCTCCCTCCTACACAGGCAGTAAAGTTTTAACAGGGCACAGCTGCACACACCTGGGGTCCTGGCACACACTTTTACAGCTCCCACGGTTCCAGAGGCGCATTTCACCGTTGCACGGCTGTAGAACTTCAGCTCAAGATTTTGGAGCGAGCCCTCAAGAGTCGGTGACGAGCCTAGAGATTTCACACCTAATAAAAGATTGGGGGGGAGGGAAGAACAAGGAAAAAGCAAAAAACAGTGAACATGAAGTGAAGTTCGACAGGTTTAAATACCGTTGCTGTGGCTTCATTAAACACTTGATTGCCCTTTAATTGTTCTTGACCCCTTTCTTTTGCAAAGTTCTGAACAACCAGATGCTCTAAACCAGAACTGAGGTGAACCCAAAAGCTGAGCTGTGACAGGAAAATAAAACCAGAGTCCGAAATTACTACTCTGTTGTGCTACGCTTACGAGGTACATTTTTATAGACATCCACACGTTCTTATACTTTGCTTGAAAAATGTTTGTCACATTTCAAGGGCATTTTGGCCAGTCAATGAGAAATGAATGGATGTCAGCTTTAAAAATGTATGCATTCTGAACCCTCCATTCCTATGTCCAATATGGCCAGAATATCTTTTATGAATTGATTAATCGACAACTAATCGATTATCATAGCTTATTGCCCCAGCTTAGTTCCTGGTCCTTACTTTTGCTTGTTCTTATGCACCAAGAACCAGTTCAATTCTTGGGTGGGGCGATAGAGAGGGACTCCATTGTTCTGCTGATCAGAACCGGAGCACTGTTCTATTATTGGACATCTGTGCTCATCACGGATTGTTAATAATGAACAGCACGTTCAAGCATAAGGGTGTCCATACGTGTACTTGGCACAAGGACAACGTAGACCGCAGTTTGATAATCGACTTTGTGGTCATCAGATCTGTGGCTGCATGTCTTGGACACTCAGGGGAAGAGAATGGAGTGGGAAGATGCCGGTCCGACGTGGCACACTCAAACATATTGTGAGGGACTGATGAGAGTGTCTAGCAGAGACCCCTCTCAAAAGGAGTTTCAGCTCACACCTCCGGCAGTTTCACCGATGTCCTGGCTGGCAGGGGACATTTTGAGTCTACAGTAAATAGACCATGTTCTGGTTCTCCATTGTTGAGGCAGTTGATGGGAGCTGTGGCCGTAAGATTAAAGATTCGAGGATTACCGCCCGTCCGCTGGCCAACGGCAGCAGTAAAGGATTCCGTCAGGCCTTTTTGGCCTGTGGGACTCCAGAGGCAGCTGATGACCGGCTGGCTAAATTAAATTTAACATTGGTGGTCACCAAGGCAAAAAGATGGGCATGGGAGGAGTTCGGTGTGGCCATGGAAAACAACATGCAGAGGGCTTTGAGGAAATTATGGTCTATACGGCGTCTGCTGCAGACCTCAACTTGGGATGTTGTAAGCCGGTGGGGAGAATACTTGGACAGTACTTTGAAGACCTGCTCAAATTCCACCAACAAGCCTTCTCACTAGGACGCAGACTCTGGGATCTCTGAAGTGGGCTTTCCTATCTCTGGGTTTGAGGTCACCGAGGTGGTTAAACAGATCCACGGTGGCAGTCTTTGGGATGAATCAGATTGGCCGAGAGATAGTAAAGGCTCTGGATGTTGCGGGGCTGTCCTGATGGACATGCCTCTGCAACATCACATGGAAACTTGGGACAGTGCCTCTGGATTGGGACACTGAGGTGGTAGTCCCCGTTTGTAAGAAGAGAGACAGGAGGGTGTCCTCCAACTAAAGGGTGATCACACTCCTCACCCTCCCCGGTAAGGTCTATTCAGGGGTGTTGGAGAAGAGGGTCCGTCGGGAGGTCGAATCTCATATTCTTGAGGAGCAGTGGGGTCTTACCTGGCCGTGGAAAAGTGGACCAACTATGCCCTCGGCAAATTACTCAAGGGTGCATGGGAGTTTGCCCAATTAGTCTACATGTAGGCTCCACAGCCTACTGACATTTTTAAACGGGCTCTTAGAACTTTTCTTTTTGCAAAAGCTTTTTGTTAGACGTTTTGACTCTAGCAATTTGAGATTGTTGAAATATAAAGTGCATTATAAATAATAATAATATTATTATTATTATTATTATTATTATTATGCGATTTGTGGACTTGGAGAAGGCATTTGATTGTGTCCCTCGCAGAGTTCTGTGGTGTGTGCCTTGGGAGAATGGGGTACAGAACTCCCTGGGGATGGATGGATGGATCTATAATATTGGTGTGAATTGAAGAGGAGAAAAAAAGTATATTATGAAAATGATTCCTCATCACACAATTCTCTACTGCTGTGGATCAAAACATTTATGAAGTATTGTTATGATTATGGTTAACTTCCCTCTAACTGCTTGTGACAATATGTTGATTGCATGTTTTCACACATTGAAGCACAGACCCTAAGCACAAATTCCCTCAAACAAGCAATGAAGGCCGGTGCAGCAATGGCCTGGCAGAACATTTCAAGGAAAGAAATATTTTTGATGGGTTCCAGATTTCAGGCAGTCATTAGCCACTTTTACACTGCCGTTTAAGGCCAGGAATGTTACGCCGCTGTTACGCAGAGCTGTTGCCTCTTTGCATAGGGAAAGAAAGGTAAAACAGATTAAATTGCTATCGAGGTTTAAAGAGCTGATTGAAATAAAAGCATATTCCATTACAAAACAGCACAAGAATCCAATCAATATGATTTCATCTATTGCCAGCTAGTGTATACATGGCAAATTCAAAACCAAATTACGAAAAAATGTTATACTTGTTGTTCTTTGTTATTACTAGGCTTAAATGATATGGTTTGCAGCAAAAGCTATTGCAAATAAAGGGACTGAATGGAATAGAAAGATTAGAGCAGGGGTGAACAAATCTTTCAAAGGAGTCAAATGGTAAACTGGAATTGGTGTTGAGGGTCACACAAACATGCTAATTTCGAATGTGAACGAAATTCTTTATGCAAGACAGTTAAGTATCTTGTTGAGGAAGATTCTACTTGCATAGATCTACAGTAGAGTAGGGTTTTTTTTATCATTGGGGAATGCAAATGTTAAATATAAATTATAAGCAGTCACATGAAATAAAAGAAAAATATTAATATTATTAACATTACATTACTGTTTCCTCAACATTCACAAAAAGCCTTCCCATGAAATGGCACGTGGGCCATTATTTGCTCAGAACTTAATTAGCGAGACAGACAGTTGAACGGACAGATGGACAAGGTCAAAACATGCCAAATTTTATTTATATATATATATATATATATATATATATATATATATATATATATATGTATCACCCAATACCGATCAGATTCTGACAGCTCTAAGGTAACCTGTCAATATTATTTCTGCACTGTTTTTTCAAACGTTCTCAGAAAAAAGGTGGATGGCTACAAAACCCAAGATAACTTAGGGAGTTATGTGCCATGCCACCTGTTGAGAGAAAAGAGGAGGATTCATTCATCACATGCACATTCTTCCAAGAAGCTAAAAGCGTCAGAAGGCATGATAGTCATTCTTCCATTATCTGGTTTGATACGGTTTACTGGTCCAAATAACCCCTCCCCTTATTTGATTCCGTACAAGCATTCTTTCAACTTGAACTGAAGGTTCATTTCTTCTGCTGTAAGCAAATACAGGTGAACAAATAATTCTATCCACTGGATGTCATAACCTACCAGTGAGGGAAAGGGGTGTTTCATCGTAACTTTTGCAGGCCAGTTAAGATGCCAAATGTATTTCATGTGTTTAACACCTCTCTAATTAGCTTGCTTGTGCATCGCTAAAATGTAATAATTTAAGTGTAATGCAATGTGTAAATAAAACATGTGTTTTAGTATTAGACATGCAATGCTGTCTACATTTTATAAATAATTTGTTTACTGTTAAAACGTTCATAATCACAAACAACTGTGATTGACAAAACATCTATATAGTGTTACAGGCTTAGAATAAAAATACAAACATGCAGGCAATATGTAAAGGGAATGACTCAGGTAGACGCATTAACAGACATTTAACCAAATTGCAAGCAATGTGCTAAAATCTTAACCACTGACTTCCCTTCTTTTCCTCTCAACAAATTACCCAGGAACCTCTTCCTTCACTGTATGAGAGGCCCTCTGTATTACCAGGTGGAAGATGGGGAAGTTAATAACCCTCTTTATGTCTCCCTGCCTGCTACTTAATACAAGTAGTGCAACAGAAGTTATGTTGCCTGCTGCCGACCTTAACAGCTTCCTCTGTCTGTAGCAAGTCACATCCCAAAGACAAGTATGTCATACTTTCAAAAGCTGACCTGCCAAAATTGTACAATATAAATGAAGCAGCACAGTTAGACATACTGTATCAATTTATAAAATGTATACAATATATAAACAGCAATTAAAAAATTAAATATCACTTGGTCTTGGTTTCTGGACATTTTTATCCTCAATGTATTAAAAATGTCATTCATTACACATAAACCTCATTACATACACTTTGTCAACTTGCTATCATCACAACGTTAACATGTCAACAAATCTTCAGGTAAATTTCCTGTGCTTGCTATTTAAAACGGTATTTTTTTATAAATCAGTTCCACTAATCTTTTAAAAATATATTGGTCTGAAGTGCAAATACTCTTAATGATTCATACATGGCTGTTCATACAAACCATTTAATTTCATTTATTAGAAGGCGCAATCATTGACAGCAATTATTTTTATAAACACATGAATATGACAACAAACAAAAAAAGAGTTTGGTATTACTATATCCCCTTACCCACGTAGATGTCCTAAAGGGCACAAAGCACCTGCTGGGGTGGTAGTAGTTGCACTGGGGGGGGGACGGCTTAATAATGTTTTGTCCAGCTGTTAAGACTATAAAAAGTGGGGTACCCAGGAAGAGAAAACACACGGGTTTGTAGTTTGTTGCCGTGAACTGTGGGATGTTGTCTGGTATATGTGTGCAATGCATTAGTGTGTGTATTACAACCACACGTGTCAATGTTTCTGTGTGACTGAGAGAATAGAATGCGTGTGGTGCTGTTATTTGTCAAATGAGGGCAGGTGCAAGGAGTACATAAACACACAGCTAGGGGCCAGAGGCTACAGCACACCATCAAACACACACCATAAGGGCAAATATGGGCAGCTGGATTAGTCATCCTGAAATTGAGCGTTGATTCCAGAAAACTGAAGAGTAAAAGGACATATTACATACAGTATATTATATATTAATAGAAATAAATATTTGCACATATGCCAATAGACCCAGTGCCAGCATCGCTTAGGAAGGGGGCATAGGAATCAGGCTGTTCTTTTGCTGGTTTGTTTGTGCAGTGTAGGCCAGTTTCAATATGTATGTAGTTATGTACGGATTTATGTGTGTAGGCGTGTCTGAGTGTGTGTATATTTGTATGTATTTGTGAACGTGTAAAGGAAAAAATGATGATGTGTTAGTGTTGGTGCTCGCAGTTGCTGGGGGTCTAATTTTAATTATTTCCATCCACCCCAAGTACTGCATGCTTTTCAATCTGCTCACTAAAGCAGTGACACATGTTCCTGGCTTTTACAGACCATGATTCTCTCTGCCACTGAATTACCTCAATTAAGGCTTTTTGCGGAAGCCATTTGGTCAAAACTAATGGGTCTTGGCACGGTGCTTGGAAGACAGTGAAAGTGGGGCCATGGGAGTGAGGGATAAAAGAGATGCAGTGCAACAGTGACAGGAGCGGTACGAAGGATATGTCAGGAATGGAAAAGGCATTTGCAGGTTGAACTTGGATGACGTCCAAAGTGTAATTTGCCATTGAAATAATGTACAGTATATTTGGAACCATTACTCCGAACCAGCTTTATCTTATTTTTTTTTTCACCAAAATATTGGTGAACTCAAAATTGTACATTTTAACTTAAAGGTACTTACTTGTTCTTTTTTCTCTCACAATTTAATTTCTCATATGGAAGAAAAGGGGGTGGGCGATGCATTTGGGATGTGGGCCTTCAGTGGAGATTTAATAATTAACTCACGATTAATCACAAAATAATCACACATTTTCTATCAATTTATATCTGCATTTATACTAAAGTGTACAATATTTTTTCAAATTTTTTACACTCTTGTTAACATAAAAGTGGGAAGAAAAGTTAACCTAATAGAAATTTGTTTAAAATTAAAAATAGGTACTGTATTGCAAAAAAACATGCCACATTGATTTGTATTGGTTATTTTTCTGTCACTACATGGCATAATTGCGTTTGTAACACAATGGTTATTATTTTTTTCATATTAAGAGCAGACAAATTTTTAACATGAAGTAACTTGAGAAATTCTGCACATTTTAAAAACTGTAAAGCATAACTTGACCCCAGCCCCCACAAATATATGCATTGTTATTTCATTTATTACTGCTTAATTAAAATGTGGTACATGACTCCTTTAAACAACATTGAATGCTTTTATTTTGTTGAGTTCAATATGGATGCGCATTGTAAAATGACGCAGCTTTACTGTAAACGAACCATAATAGTGTTCTTTTCATATTAAGAGCCAGGGGTCAGTAACTTGCTAACTTCTGCACATTTTTAAAATGGTAAAACACAATGTTACGCCAGTCCCCACAAATGTATGCAGTATTATTTAATTTATTACTGCTAAATTGTTTTATAGTGACTCCTTTTCACGATGTTGATCGCTTTTATTTTGTTAAGTTCTCGGATGCCCATTGATATTTAGTGACTCCGCTTTACTGCAGCCACAAACGTGAGCGCTCTGCTGCAAGCGAGCCAAGGGCACAGTGAAGAGCTATTTTCTGGAGTTGCTGAAGAAAATACACCTCACAGCTAAAGATCAAATGGCTTGGAGTCACTCCGATTGACAAGACAGCGTCCATTCCGCTCTCACAGGAGTTTGAGAGTGCAGCAACCTAGCTCATTGCTAACGGCTAACCGAGTGCGTTCTTTCAAAGCTGAGAACCGGCGGTCATGCTACACAGTCCAAATGGCTCCACCACTCAAACATTTAGCCCCTTAAACATTGTGTACTATAGCTGCAGTGTAGTACAGTGCATTTCTATTGGGTAATTTTGACTGTTCCTACCATCCTCCTCAAAGTTGCTTAGTGCCAGTAAAAATGATGCAGACCCCCTCAGGCCATGGCAAAGGTACCATTCAACTAGTTTTAAGTTGTTGTTTCATCAGAAGAGTTATGAAAATATTTGATTATGGTTGAAAAGTTCCTTAGTGCTACTTTAATGCCATTCGTAAATCTTGCATATTAGTTATCTTCGGTTAGCAAACTTGTTAGCAAACACCGTTGCCATTCAACAGCATGTGTGTGACAAAAATGTACAAGGCTCTGTATACTTCCACTTGGTGCTTTCTGCTTTATGTGAAACTCAAAAGTTGTTTATTATGTATGCAAAATGTTCACAGGGATACAACATAAGGTTAGCTAAAGATTGTTGACTAGGTGACCTACCTGTCTTGAACTGTTAATCACAATGGGCTACTACCAGTAACCTCAAGAGTTAGGTGTATCTTCTAAACTATTTTGATAGTAACTGTAATATTTTTATTTCTGGCTTTTACGTTGCCACAGTGACTCCTTTTAGCTTTATTTATAATATTATGTTCAATTTAACCCTAAATTGTTTTTGACACAAAAAAAAGTGCAGTTTTGTAATTAGGTAGGTAGGTACAGATTTGAGAACCGTTTAAGCACCGGAACCGTTTGAAAAGTAGCGTGAAGGCACCGGTATTGGATCAAACCAAACGATAGCCAACCCTACTCCAAATGTGTACACTACAATATTGAAATTCACAATCAATATTATTTATCATGCTATTATTAAGGTAAAAGTGTGTGTACTGTTGAGGGAAAATAAAGTGTAGGTCATCAGAGAAGACTTTGAAGGGCCTGACTGGAAAATAGCAGACTATCAAGACAAAGGACAGACAAGGCAAACTTTTGAGGAGGTGTAACCATGGTTGCTTGGTGAAAAGTTGACCAGCGATGTTGTTTTAAGGATTTACAAATGTGCTTCATTTTACTTTGATCTCTTAAAACGTAACAGTCCAATGCTTTGAATGATTATGGGAA
Organism: Vanacampus margaritifer; assembly: GCF_051991255.1. NCBI lineage: Eukaryota > Metazoa > Chordata > Actinopteri > Syngnathiformes > Syngnathidae > Vanacampus > Vanacampus margaritifer. The sequence goes on along the minus strand of NC_135440.1, from coordinate 9,528,790 downwards.
AATACATCTGAAAAAATCCTGTTTTGAATTAATTTCCTGGTTTCATGTACAAACTCTAGACAGAAGTGAATGACATAAAAAAGAACAGAGATGCAGGAGGACAAAAGCAGAAGACGACGGACTGTGTCTGGACTGACTTAAAACATCATCACGATCTGCCAGGAAAGGAACAAGGCCGTATGTGGCCCATTGAAGTTTGTACTGACAAGAGCCGTCTCAAGTTCCATCCAAGATTTATTTATCAGTTCTCTGATGCTGACACAACGTGTTTTTAATGTCAGAAATGAGGCTGCGTGTGGATGAAAAAGGCCCCTCTTTCTTTCCTACTTCCTCCTGATTTCTTGCTACCATTTAAAGCACACTAGGTGACAGGCAAACATTCCACCCAATCCAGCAATTTACCTCTTCAAAGAACGTGTCTGGAGTGAGCAATTCAAGCCATATTGAAGCAGACTTTAGAGAGGGTTTTTTTTCTTCTTTTCATTCACATTCTCATCACCAAACCACAATTTGTGACTGCAACTGATTTCTCTTTGATTGGGCAACAAGGAAAAGGAGCTTGGGGTCATCTATGCCAAATCACCTGCTGGGTTGAACCAAGCAAATTTTATGAAAAACTTTGTTCAATCAGAGCAGGGGTTTCCTTTATTGCTCAGGAAATACTGGGTCAATCTTCACAAAACAGGTATTTTTGGATGAGAATTCCAAATCTGTAATTATTTAGAAGATTGGTGCATATTTTAGTAACCTTTTGACTTTGTTTTAATTAACCTTGAAATTGACCTTGTGGATCATGTGAACTTAAAAAATGTTCATGAACTTAAATATCTCACAAGTTCTCCAAAACATAGTTTCAGAGAAAGTTTTTTTTAGCAGCAATAAGGAGTCAGAGTATCCACACCCTCTAATGTTCATTGTATATTCATTGAAAGTTGAGAATATTCATTTGTTATTAGCGTGACAATATGTTTACCGAAAATGTGGCTCTAATTTTGCAATCTTTCAAGGGCTTCAAATTTGGACGTTCCATTGTAACAGACCAAAACCGACGTTCTGAGGTAAAGCTGTATAACAAATGTTGAGGTTCCAGATTTGAAACGTAAACATTACACATCCATTCATCATCCGAACCGCTTGAACTACAGTATTGGAGGTAACAAAACCCTAGCAGTTAAGGTTGGTACAAAAACACTGAGTTGAGTATTCCTATTGTTCTGTGAAATCGAATAAATACTACCATTGTTAATATTTTGGGAGTTGATAAGATTTTAAAAAGGTCTTCTTCATGGGATATTGGCTGGTGGGGGGGACTAATTCTAATATACACACACAAATTCAACAAGCATGTGTACTCATGCAGAAAGCATTATTTTGGGGAAAATTTGAGTATTGGGCCACAATGCCAACAGTCAATCACACCACAGAACAATACCAAAGAAATGGCCCTGTGAGTACAGTAATTTCTGGACTATAAGGTGCACCGGACTATAAGCCGCGCTAGCTAAATTTGGGGAATACTCGAGTTTGTTAGAACATATAAGCCGCACCCAACTGTAAGCCGCAGGTGTTTTAATGTTACCGCACCGGGTTCCCGCTACTTTCCATAAAGAGGGTGCAAATTGTCTCACTCTCTCGTTCTGTCTGTCCTACTGTATTTGGGCTCACTTGGTTTTGCTCTGCCTGTCGCTCTTGCTCTTTATAGTGCGCCCCCCTTGTGATCTGATGGATAAGCCGCACCTTTGTATTAGCCGCAGGGTCGATTGCAAGTGAAAAAAGTAGCGGCTTGTAGTCCAGAAATTAATTATTAATGTGGTCTCTGGCGGTCATCAATAGTGTTTACTGCAATGTCGTGTAGCAAGGAGAATTAATTTACCATTTAATTTATATTCAAACTAAAACAGCACACAAATGTGTAATAATTCACAATCTTATTTAAATAAAATTAATACTTACAAGAAATTGATTATATTGTATTGTATTTGTGGCATTAACTAATTTTCTCTATCCGGTGTGCACTGCAATAAAGAAAAACTGCTCTGAGGGTTCTAGTGCAAGAATGTCCCCCCCAAAAAAATGAATGAATGAATGACAATAAGAAACAGACTGTTTTCATCACAGTACTATGTCACTGAGATCCAAGACTGACCTCACAAATGTAATTAAAAACTGTCCCTAACATTAAAATATAGGGTGTGACTGAAATTATGACCAATAACTATAACGTTTCACTATTCATCATATGAGCCTTTTAAATAACCTGTTTTATTTGTTGGAAAACCCCTTTCATCTATAAAGGTCATCAGACACACTTGTATTTATGGCTTTAAATCATCTTGTACAAACGTACGAACTTTCAGACTTTGCAAATATTACAGTCGCATGGTTAAATGAAAATTTACCATAAGATTATACATTATGTAAAACGTATTGGAAGCTGAAACAAATGGAGACTGCCGCAGTGTGTGGGACGTCAGTGTGGTCAGTGTGCCACTAAACCTGAGGTTAGCAGCGGCTGCACGCCACGGCAGGCAGGAATTACAGGCTTCCTTCTGCTATTGCTACCATGGATAGCTGCTACTACAAACCACACAAGGACAAAGTATAACACAACAAGGGAGTCCACTGACAATCACAGCTAGTGGGCAGAGAAATTATTTCTACAGTATACGTAATGAAAATCAGATTGAACAATGAACAGAACACCGAAATGAGGACTCAGATAAGCTCAGAAAAGATTAAAAGGAAATGTAAACAAAGTCTGTCAACAAATCGAACAAGTGCAGGATTTTGTTACAGAACAAACGCAGTTTCTATCCTCAATGGACAGCTGACATGGCAAGTGTGTGCATAAATGCAAATATGTTTCTCTATGGTACACATTTCCAGACACAACGTACGAGCATGAGTGTGTTGCATGGGGAGATGGAACCAGAGTTGGGCAGAAAGTAATTAGTTATACTGTAGTTACTACGTAATTACTTTCCGGGGGGGAAATTTACTTACTGGCGTGCTCTATAAAAATAATTAGTTAACACGTAAAGTAATTATTTTTGTTATTTCTATGAAAATAATTCATATATGTCAAATATTTCCGATTTTAACGATCAATCATGGCTCACCTGTTTTCTTGGTTTGATCAACAATCAGTTGTCAAGGCCAAATGCAGACTACTAACCATGTCGCCTGTTGAATTGGCTGCCAATCAGCAGTAATTTTTTTAACTAACCAAGTCTTACAGGTGTTCCAGTCGTTTTGACAGTTCCTTTAATCTGAGGCCAAAATTACTTTGAGGAAACTTTACCTGTCTGTCAGTACCCTAAGATTAAAACTGAATCTTCTGTGAGTTTGCCCCTTGCTTTTGATTGCCTTTCTTTGGAGAAGGAATTACTTTTTATTCCAAAGCAGCTCGCCCATGAAGGACACTGACCATATGTGTTATCAGCTAGACTCAATATGAAACACTTTTAGCTATAGAGAAACTCTAACATCAAAAGAGAGGGTTCCTCAGCCACTTTATGAAGCTTCAGCCACTTTATGAATGTTTGAGTGTTGCAGTCTATGATGTGTGTCAAACTCCCGGCCAGGCCAGATATCCTGCCGGAAGTGGCTCATGGAACCATTTGTGGTTCTCTAATGTCATAGGAGACCAGTGTGTCATTATTTACACTCACAACAAAGCTCATGATGCCACATTCCACCACCATCAAAAGTAGCAATAATTTAAACCATACATGACTGGGTCAGGTTTATCCACGCCAGGTGCACAGTCACGTTGGTATGCTAAGATTTTGGACAATTCATTTTTCAACTTTTTTGTTTGCTTTTGCAGCATGTAAAATTTGACAAATACAGAGCAACATATTTTAGGTTGTCTTAAGTTTGATTTATTTTGGAATACTGTAATATTGTATTGTGTATCTTTCAATAAAAATTATGTTCAATAAATGATTATCCTGTTTGGCATTCAACCTAACGTGTGCTTTGAGTTTTGGTCCCTTACGTGATTCAGTTTGATGACTGGTCTAAGCAGTGGTCATAAAGTAAAAGAAGAACAAACACAAGTCTCAAACCTGGTTCCAATTCTGGATTTTGTAATCAACGTAAAATACCCATAGTCACTCTGTCAGAAAACCACATTAAAAGAAAGGTTATGCCACTGCTGAGATGGAAAATGCTATTAATAACAGAATGCCACTATGTCAGCACTTTAAAGAGAAACAGAAGCCTTTATTGTTGCTGTTAAAGCAAAACAAAGAGCCACGTCTACACAGATATTTCCAATATGATTATTTCAAATAAGGTACTCTTTGTGTTATGAAGACAATTAAACAAGCATAAAAAGCACACCAGTTTTAGCGTTGTCACAGCGCATTTTTTATTTTCTCTTGGTTTTTTGTTTGTTTTTTTGCAGTGAATCGGCAGACGCGGCTACGCAGTGTTGTGTTGTTCGCGAACAACTCGTTCAAACATCTTTTATATGAATGTACCGAATGGAATTCTCAGGGAATCGATCGATCATGCTTGTTGCATGAACTGGCAAAACTCCTTCTAAGACAAACAGAGCAGTTTAGTAGAATGAGAATATCCGCAAGCATTTCTACTTGAATCACTTCATGAACTGGTTTGCTCCTTTCTCAGTCCAGTTGAGCTCCCCTGACAAAGCAGCGGGCTTTGTTGGCATCTCCGTTTACTGGAAGTCTTTATGTTCATGCAGTGATGTTGGTGGGTCGGCAAAAAATAACTAAATAATTGCCTCTGGTGTTCCTGTGCATCACTGAATGTAAACTTTTTTTATCCATGGCTCACTAATGTTTGCTATTCAGATCGGGTTTGGTCCCTAACCCTCAAAAACAACAACAGTCCACTTTAAAGGGGAAGTCAACCACAATTGTCATTTTTTGACAATAATATATTCTATGCAGCCCCACTAGTCTAAATATGATATTCTGTTTAATATTTCAGAACGCAAAATGAGTTAAGCAGCAAAATTCTGCAGTTTTTATCAATATCAGAAGGCGGCCATGTTGCCACTTGCTGACGAGTGAAAATGACATCACAGTTGCTCAGGTCACAGGTAACAACCAATCACAGCTCAGATTCAGAAAACAGGTGAACTCTGATTGGTCTTTGCCTGAGCCCTGAGCAACATTGATGTCATCTTCAGGTGACAGCAAGTGGCAAAATGGCCACCCCCTGAGATGAATAAAAACAGCTGGATTTTGCGTCATAACTCATATTCCAAAAATGTAACATTAATCAGAATGTCATGTTTAGTGAGGTCACATATAACATATTACTGTCAAGAAATGTTTAAGGTTGACTTCTACTTTAAAACCAAACTGAAAGTTGCAAAAAGTTACTCAACTTGAAACATTCATAGGCAGCTTCAAACAGTTACTTAATACCTTGATATTTAAACTACAAACATAGAAAACATCACCAATACTCAACACTTCTTTGCCTCCAAAGCTCTAAATGCAAGCTCCCACGCCACCTTTTTTTTTCTAACCTGCAACCAAATGTCCAGATGTTTAAATGTTTCTCCTTGTAACTATTCAAACCCTGTTCCAACAGAAGGCAGACTGAGAGAAGAGGAATATTTGACTTCACTCCACGGGAGACCAGTTTCATACATTTTGGCAGCCACACAACAGTAAAAAGGTAGCTTTGCTGCTTTGGCAGCCTGAAACTGACGGCTTACCAAACAACGCAATCCTAATGAGTTGGAAAACCCCGAACCTCAACCCCCCAACCCCCCAGAGGATTGTCCAGATGTGACCATTATGAAAAGCGCTACTGTTTTAATTTGACTCGAAGAAAAAGTAAAATGCTGAAATTGAACATTAATATTGCTGACAATGTGAAGTATAAAGGAGTTTGAGTTAACTTAACCTTGTCTCCAGAAGCACTTCCAACACTTAGCCCCCTACCAGGTAGAAGACATGTCGATATACATTTATGTGAGTGAAATACTGACTGTTTTCATTTACCCATTTTATATGATGACTGTGTAAAGGAACAATTTTTAATGCTTCTGTGGTCATGATTAATGATGGAACTCCAAAATATCACCCAACTCTGCTGTTTACTTTGGCTTTACTTTAGGCTCTATGGACAATTTAATTTCATTGCTGAGCTGTCTGCCTCACACGTTTACTACTGTAGTTTCCTGATCTCAAAATGCTGTTTTCTGACGCAATAGAGTTTTAAAAGAGAGCATATGTAGCAGGTGAATGTCACCTTGGCTTTTACTTGAGCCCCAGCCGTACCCCTTTCACAAGTTGTGTAGATATCAGTGAAATGCTTATTTTATACTGGTAACATTTAGACTATACATAGCACAGACTTTGTGGCGATTTAAAACAGTAATTAAATGGGGCCGTCATTGAGCAGATATCAGTTGATCAAACATTACCTGGCGCTTTGTAAACCTCATTCATAAGGTTTTCGCTGAGTGTCAAGGGAGCCCCATTCACCACACTATGAGTCCAGCTCTGCCAGATTGCTTGGAGCAAATGCGTCTGGGCTCTTGTGGCCTGCACAGTGAAGTGAGGAAGCTCCAAAATGTACTCTGTGGTGGGGACTGAAGACCTTTTACTCCTGCAAGATAATGAAAAACAACAGAGAAAGATTGTTATGTAAAGGCAAGTTGGTCAGAAACATACTGAATTAAAAAAAAAACAATGGTGAAAGCAACTGCTTGGCTCTAAATCATTTACTTAAAAAAATAATAATGACATTAACGTGATAGCACAAGAGGCTAACCAGGAAGACATGGAATCCAATATCAAAGCTTTTGTTATTTGGCTGCCACTTTGCCACCGAACCCTCCTCCCTCAGCTCAGTCCAAACTGAAATGATGATTTATGTGAAGGGATATCCACCTTCGAAACGTAACATGGAAAAGAATCTTGACAGTTAAAATGTCATCTGTCAACTGAGAGCGAGATGAGCGTGTGTCTATGTAGAAGCATGCATGTGAAAGACAAGCTTGAGTGTTCAGGGAGGATGAGGTAAGAGCAGTTGGATTGGTGTTCTTCAAGTTTATGTCTATCAGGCCCTCATTGACCATAAACTTATTCATCTTCTGACAGATATGTAAACACACAAGACGCAAACATTTTACACTGCCCGCTTTCAAATGTGCTAGTCAGGTATTAAAACTACTTCCAAGGCGAGAACCTTGATTTTAATCGAGGCTGAGACAACACCACCACATGTGCTAAGTCCTAAACAGAGCACATTATTCGTGGTTCATTTCTGTGTGTGTGTGTGCAAAGTTGGGAGATGCAATAAATTCTGTGTTTGTGCGCAGTGGTATACTTATATGACTAAAGGTGAAAATACAGACTATTTTTTCCAAATATGGCCCTGATGGGAAGAACATCACAGTTAATTTGATCACACATTCACTTGGATCACATCCCATTTAAAGTGTGCGGTATGTCACGGGGTTTTTCTCCCCTGCTAAGCAGCTCTGCAATCGTTTAACGTCTCTACTTCTCTCGCTCTCCTTTCAGTGACTCTATAGCGTTCCCTTTATTCTGCTCCTGGGTGGTTCAGCAGGGTGACACGACCTGTTAGCTATACACAGACGGGTGCGGAGTACTAAACCGCATGCTGCCTTGGAGGGGGGCAACAAAAAGACAGGGGCAGTTTGATAGAAAGAAGATAAAAGTGAAGAGAAAACTTGACAAGGTCAATAGGTTTCACTTGATAGCATGCATATTTTTAATCCACAGCTACATGTGGTGCCTTTGACAACCATGCTTCTCAACTATTAAAATCAGCATGGTAACATTCTATACAGCTTGACATCAAACGGATTTTCATGTGTCTGCGCATGCCTGTGTACACAGAGTTACATTTTGCTGATGTACAAAAGAAAGTGATGGGGACCATGCAACAATAATGTGCCCCACATGCAGAGCAAATGTGTCTGCAAAGCCACTTCAATAGGCGGATTGGCAAAGGATAAAGGTTTGTTGGCTTATTCAAGTGTGATTCCAAGGGAGTTGTCATGCGCATGCAGTCCTCAAAAACTTTTAATTATGCACCTGCTTTTATAATATTATGCCCAACTCATCGTAAAAAGCAATGTGGATGAACTTAAATCAGATGCAGAAAGTCTCATTAGGGTCAGGATTTGACACAAGACACACTTCAGATTTCAGTTTGCAATGCAACGTGGTAAACAGCTGTCAGACACCATAGGTGCTGAAAAGAATTCATGTATCCAAAGAGAAGCATTTAAAGTCTTTTAAAAAAAGTAGTATTGTTATTCCACACAATACAAATCAAATTGGACAGCTAACAATTTGTTGTATGGAAACTCTGAAGTGGGTTAGGAGTGATCATTAAAGCATACTATGTTAATTATGTAGAGACGCAAAAGTGGCACTACAACCCATTTGGGATCTTGGCTCATAGACACGCTCCCCGACATGAACATCAATGTATCGTTGAACTGACCACACAGAAGTCATGAAAGTCAACAAATTATCTATTGAGAATATGTGAGTGATTCAAAAATTTGTTGAAAAGGAAAATTAAAATTAGTCATGTTTTGAAAAATAAGGCATCTTAACTCCAGCTAGTGTCAGGTGTATTTTAGCAACAAGAAGACCTACTTCCCGCCATGTCCTCTGTTGGTACTCTGACAAAATCATACTCAAATTGAAGAAAAGCCAACTGGAAGACTCCCAAACTGCTGGATTCAGTTACATACTGACTGGCACATCTGTCTCACTCTCTACTGCCCTAGTCAGAATCAGGCAAAATAGGGCATGCATGTTGTTGTGCAGAGGCTATGAGTTACTGCCACTATAACAGTTGAGGTACTATTGCTTAATCAGTTTCTTCTTAACCCTATTCCTGCTATTAGAAAAAAACGTTACACATATTTGGAGGAGGTCCAATGGACCCCGAGTGCATTTGGCTATGTGTTAGTGGTTTAAATTGGATCTTTTTGAATGTATTGGTGTCTGTTGATGGTGAGGAGAAGTTCCCCACTTAAGTTAGTAAACCTCCTGCTCAAGGTCAGCTATTCACTTAAAAACATCATATAAGGAAAAATGTCCAGCCTTCACATTTGGCCTCTCCACAATGCACATGATTACGTCTTAACAATTGATGTATCCAACAGTTCAATAACCTTTCAGTGAGATATGAATGCTAGATCCAATGATCACAGCTTTCTGTCATAATCTCAAATTAGGTTTCCTTACAATCAGGTATTTTACTCTTTGTATCAGTGCCTACAAATATTCATCACCCAGGATGCTTGATGTTGTATGATCCTTTCATACAGATTTCCAGTCAGAGGACGATGTTCTTGTCTTTCTGTCTTGATCTCGGGGCAGAGATAGTACCTTTTCTTTTCAGCAGGCTGCGCTCTGTGTCTCCTCAAGAGCAGCTTTAGAGTGTTTGCATAGTGTTTCTGGCTTTTGGACTTTCCTGGTTTCTTCTTCAACAAGGCTTATTCCGAGCTCCACAAGATTGCCTTCTGCCGGATATACGCCGCCGTACTTGCCTGTCTAGAAAGTTTACAATCCAAAGGACAAAAGCAGCCACTGCACTGACATTAAGGATGTTGTAGAAGAGAACAAGTAGCCACCTGCGTCTGTCTTGCGATTGACTGAGAAGAGGCCAGCCAGGTGGTCAAGATTGTCAACTCCACTCTTTTTATAGTACTGTTGTAGTGGTGATAATAACGGGTTCATATTTTCTCACTCAACATCACTGCCATGATGTGTAGTAGACAATGTAAGAACTGCTGAGTTTGGCTTGAAGACATATGACAAAATGGCGACCCTGCCATCAAACCAAAACACAGAAGAGAACTCTGCTCTGTCCTTCTGGGGTTGCATCTCTGGGGGGATTTCAGGCTTTTTGTCAGGGAACCTACAAGGGTCAGGTGCTGGTCTAGAAGTTCTTCAGCCAAAGGGATGGGGCGGAAGAAGCTGTCTGCAACTATAGTGTGATCTGATCGGTACCATGGACAAACCATATCAGGATTTAGCTATTTTCCTTGGTTGACCTCCCTAGCAGCATCAGGCTGCTTCCTAAGACACATTCGTAGTGCATTCCTAGGACAATTATAGTTTGGAAATCAATTTTGAAAATTGGGGTCCATTGGACCCCAAAAGGATTTCTATATTTAACTGAGAAACCACTATCCATAATTAAATTTCAAGCCACCCCATGCGTTACAAATTGGTTGGGTGAAGATTACATAAAGTATGAATTTGATAGCTCAAATAAGAAGAAAGATACATAAAAATAAAAATAAAAGAAACTGCCTGGAACAGGAATAGGGTTGGACTGGCTAAAATGTGAAAATCAAAAACAAGTTTGTTTTAGTCCTTAAAATGAATAAGTGAAGTCTAAAAGGTGTGAGAATTACTCACAAAATAACCTACTTCACTCATATTGAAATTCTATAGATCCAATCCTAGCTCAGAGCTGGTTTGAGATGCATTCTGCCAATTTCCATCAACTATGACGGTATATGTCTTATCCTTAAATACGCCAGTCTCACCTCAAAAAATAAAACCTTTATACAAACCAATGGTTCTCAGCCAGGACAGCATCCTGGTCTGGTCCAACTGTCATCATGACATTTAAACAAATGCAGGTCTTTTGAATAGGCTGTTACTTTTGCCAAAAGAGTCCACACACGGATGCAAATGGTGACAAACAGCCCAAAAAGCCCATTTAAACATAGTAAGAGAAATTAAAGTTTTAAAATATGCACAACACTTTCATGCCAAAGCGGTTATTGTTGCATGTGTGTGTGCATGTTATCAAAAGTCCAACATAATACTACACTATACTACTATATACTAAATAAGTAATACCAATACCAAAGCTCTGACAGAGGCGCTACTAAGAACATAAAATAAAATTCCTCAACTGCATAGCCACCTGTGGTCTGCAAACACAAAAAAATTAAGACCTGCATCTTGCCATGATTGAAAATAAATTGCCAAGAGCAGCTGGTCCAAATGGTTTATACAGTGTCCCAGAATACAAGCTTGGAAGCGGCAGACATTTTTCCACAGTGTTCATTTTTGTTATTACTCATATCCTGCAGAGGACTAAAAATCATTTCCCTCACTCTTTTCAAAATACAGTGACAAAGACAGCTGTGGGGTTTGGATGGTGGACAAGGTGCAAGCAAGGTGCCTGTCAAAGGACCGCAAACAAGGAGAAGACTATGTTTACACAATTTTATATTCCCTGGCGCAGGTGGGGTCCATCTGTAATGAGATCTCGATGAGAAAATTCAATTTGAACTACAGTAAACCTTTTATAAGTCTAAATGTCAGGTTTTGTTATGTAAAAAAATTGAGACCAACATGGATGATCTTCATAAGCTAGATGGGCTTCCATTTGGCCACCGTATCCCATAACCCAGTTACATGAAGAAGACGGGAGACTGTTGTCGCATTTACTAAGCAGCCAGTACTTGCCAGAAATTCCTGCAGCACCTTCAATGTAGCTGTTGGCCTCTGAACAGCCTCCATGGCCAGTTTGATTCTCATCTTTTCATGAATTTTGTTTTGGATTGTTGTTGTTTTTCCAATGGAGTTGTACAGTGCGCAATAATGGAAGAAAGGGTTTTAAAATCATTTATCTTGGTCTATTTTTTTTTTTTAAACCTTGCCTCAGAACAGGGGAGTGTGGACTTTCAAAGCAGCTGTAGGTAGGAATAATAAATAAGTAAATAACTTCAGGGAGCAAAAGAAAACATGTCAATAAAGTCAATCAGTTTCAACCATCATTACATTGTGCTACTTTCTCTTGACATTTGGCTTATCTGAAACACTTCACTCCGCAGCAGCACCAATATAATCTATTTTAGCGTGATTTATATGCCAGATATCTGAAACTGATAGCCACTGTCTTGGAGCCTGTGATGTTATCACAGTTTCTCTAAATCATTCACTGTCACACCCTGTCTTGATTAAGCAAAGCATACATCACCAAAAGAAAACAAACAATAAGTAGCTGTTTTGTTTTCCAGTTGCAAAACCAACAAAAACAAAACTATTTAAATCAATTTGGATGATGTCCTCAGAGTTCAGTAAACAAAAAACAGAAAGTTGGGCATGTTCTAAATCAATAAGATGATGAAAATGTGTTCCAAATTTGACTCGTACTATACATATATAGTAAATAAGGGGTCTCCGACCAGTTATGCAAAACTATATTTTAGTGGGTGCCAAAACCTGACCTTGGGAATATTATTTTTTATAAATCAAAACCTTTGTCTGATTTATACACACAGATATAATATGTATGTAAAAATGAAATTGTCCATCTTAAAGGGGAAGTCAACCAAAAAAAACATTTTTTGACAATAATATGTACTATGCAGCCCCACTAGTCTAAATACAGTATTCTGGTTAGTATTGTGTTAGTGGAATATGTGTTAAGAAGCAAAATCCAACAGTTTTTAATCAATATCAGAAGGCGGCTATTTTGCTACTTGCTGTTGAGTGAAAATGACATCACAGTTGCCTCTGAGCAACTGTGATGTCATCGTCAGTCAAAAGCAAGTGGCAAAATGGCCGCCCCCTGAGATGGATAACAACGGCTGGATTTTACTTCATAACTCATATTCCACTAACACAATATTAACTAGAATACTGTATTTAGACCAGTGAGGTCACATACAACATTATTGTCAAGAAATGTTTAAGGTTAAATTCTCCTTTAAAGAAAAGTTTTGTCGTGGCAGCAAGACTAGTTTTCTCAGGCAGAATGTCCCTCACATTCACTATAGGTTGCAAGCCAGTGACATATTAAAAAAAATTCAAATGTGTTTTACAGTGGCCATTGTGTAATTAAAGAGGTATTTTGCCTGTATTAAAAGAAAAGCAATAACACCCCATATCACATATGTAATTAGGCCCCATAATTCAATTGATGTTTCAGATCATGTACATAGCCAATCAATTGCACTGACTGCTATGTAAAATCATTGTAATCAAATAATGTGAGCAGTTTTACATGGGCCAAAAGCAATCATGACATCCAGCCAAGAAACCTAACAAACACCTCTGGAGTAAACAGGGAATGAAGATGATGCAGCAGCTAGTTTTCTGGTCACTTTTCAAGGTTTTGCTGTTCCTCAAACTTGTCAAACTTGTTCCATGTGTGCATTTCTCAGTCATCTGTCCTGTAATAACTAAACTAAGAAACAGTAGAGTGAAACTCACTCCTGCTTTCTCCTCATAACTCCCTGTCTCACACACACTCAGCTACACACATGCACCATCTGGAGCACCCTTGACCTAACACACATGCACACACACATTCTCAGGAGAGAGCTTCATTACACAGGGATTACTAAAAGAAATGTTTTAATCAAGTTGTGCAGACAGCTGCAGATCGCAAGGCGAGAAAATGGCAATGACGTGGTTCATCAGGCGTTAAAGGAGAACATATCAAGAGGCCTGTGTATGTGAGGCATGTGCATGAGTGTGTGTGTGCATGAGTATGTGTGTGTGTGTGTATGTGCGTGTGCGTGTGCGTGTATGACAGTGTATGTAGCTTCCTGCCACTGTCTAACATGTCCAGCTGTGTAGGGCGTGTGGGTCATTATTAGGTTAAGAATTATTGTCAGTTATATTTCCAAGTTTTACTCACAGCAGTTGTAAATCATGTCACAGTGGAATGACAAATACAGCGGAGTAATTTTGTTTGGTATCATTCTGGGGCAGAAGACAGAAAATGGAAATACGGACAGTGAAACAGCAAAAATTGGATCGACTTGTTGATGGGAAGCAGTGGAGCAGCACCGAAGTCTGAGGAATTGTGGGGAGGAGAGGAAAGTGGAATGCACACCACAGTGATAATCCATTCAGAGTTGATAATCCATCCACCCTTCCCCGTTTCCCACTGTTTTCCCTCCCTCAAACTTGAGTTCCTCAGATGACTGATTCAGGCATTCAGTCAACAGAACACATCAACACCTGCTCTTAATTTCACCATATTGTTTGCAGCTTTTACAAAACCATTTTACTGTAGAATTGAAATTAAATAAATACTCTTAGGTGGAAAGGACAATGATTTTTAGTTTGAGCTATCAGTGTTGATTTCAGCGAGCAGATGACAAGTTCTGCTTGTTGGAGTTTCATCATAGGCAAATATTCAACCATCCATTTTTCTGCACTGCTTAGCCTGCTTAGGGTCGCTGGAAGCAGGAGCCTGTTCTATCTTCCTGCGGGCAAAAGGCAGACAACACCGTGGACTGTTTGCCAGTCAATCACAGGGCATATCTACTGTAGGAACAGACACTTCACAATCAAATTCACAGTCACACACTGTCACTGAATGGGATACGAACACACGCTTCCTGCACCGAAGTCTGGCCAATGGCTACTGGTAATTGGGCATGGGCCATTACCGGCTTTCTGGTTTATATGGTTTTAAAAAGTCAAGGCTTCAATAACCACAAATATTGTCTTTCGCCGGTGGTTAGTAAAACATTTACATAAGGCATTGGATGGTAATGATTGTACAGTATTGCCTTGTTTAACTAACTAAAGTAGTTAATCCACGCATGTACAATAAGGTTTCAGACAAAGCTCAACATAGCCATACCATATAAACCCTAATTGATGGTCTTTCTTTTATAATTAGACATATTACTTTAAATTATTAAAATACTGTATTAAATACTGTATAACGGATAAATAAAACATAAGTATGTGTCTATCAGTGTAGTATCTATCAAAAAACCATCTTGAGTTGGTTTGTGAAATTTGTGAGTCTTGAGGTGCATAATCAAGGTTCTACATTCTACATTCAGGCCACCTGAAAAATTCATGCAATCATCATTTCATCTTTTTACTGTGCACGTTTTGTTTTGTTTTTTGTCCATCCATCCATCTTCTACCGCTTATCCGGGGGTCGGATCGCGGGGGTAGCAGCTTTAGCAGTGAAGCCCAGACTTCTCTTTCCCCAGTCACTTCATCTAGCTCCTTGGGCGGGATCCTAAGGCGTTCCCAGGCCAGCCGAGAGACATAATCTTTCCATCGTGTCCTGGGTCGTCCCCGGGGCCTCCTGCCAGTGGGACATGTCCAGAACACCTCTCCAGGGAGGCGTCCAAACCAGATGCCCAAGCCACCTCAGCTGGATCCTCAGCACGGAGGAACAGCGGTTCGACTCTGAGTCCCTCCCGGATGACCGAGCTTCTCACCCTTTCTCTAAGGGAGAGCCCGGGCACCCTGCGGAGGAAACTCATTTCGGCCACTTGTATCCGGGATCTTGTTCTTTCGGTCATGACCCACAGCTCGTGACCATAGGTGAGGGTAGGAACATAGATCAACCGGTAAATCGCTACAACGAACCGATACAGAGTCTGCATCACTACAGGCGCCTATCCGCCTGTTGATCTCCCACTCCATTCTGCCCTCTTTCGTGAACAAGACCCCAAGATACTTGAATTCCTCCACTTGGGGCAGGATCTCATCCTCGACCTGGAGAAGGCACTCCACCCTGTTCCAACTGAGAACTATGGTCTCGGATTTGGAGGTGCTGATCCTCAGCCCAACCGCTTCACACTCGGCTGTGAACCGCTCCAGTGAGAGTTGGAGATCGCGGCTTGAAGAAACCAACAGCACCAAATCATCTGCAAAAAGCAGAGATGCAATGCTGAGGCTACCAAACCAGACCTCTCAACGCCTCGGCTGCGGCTAGAAATTCTCTCCATAGAAGTTATAAACAGAATCGGTGGTGGAGGGGATTTTTGTCCCAATGATCCTAGGAGCTATGTTGTCTGGGGCTTTATGCCCCTGGCAGTATCACCCATTGTAAACAGATCCTAGGTGAGGGGGCAGACGAAGCACAGCTCATGGACCTCTTATGATGAGAAAAATATATGGACGCACATTTTGTGTTTGTGTTAAATCCTTCCATAATGACTATAGCCTTTTTATTTGACTTTTATTTATGACACAAACATCTTCCAATTAGCAGATTAACACCTTAGCTGTTCTCATTGGATACTCCTGATAGCCACTGGCCAAAAGTTGTCAGACTGGATTCGGGTTTGAATTGCCTGCCCTCTGTCTGCGGATGTGACGTCATGCGCGCAGTGTGTACATGAAGAAGGGAATGTGCTGTTTCATATTTCAGCCACACATGGCAGTAGCGATTCAAAATTAGATTTCCTGCATTGAGCAGCTTTAAAGCATTACATAATATAATATAAAGACACAAAATAATAAATAATCAACTTGTAGTATTATATCATTAATACACAGGGCTAGTACCGGTCCGGGCCACCACAAAATGGCTCCCAGACAGGGCCACCATTCAATAAAGGTTAATATAGGTCCCTGATATTGTTGATTGGCTGTGACATCATTCACTCTCTGCAGTTGCCAATGAATTACTGTTTAGGGACGGTAACAAATTCCAAATCTAATTGGTCTGATTAGCATACAAAAATTGTCTTATATTCTCATTGTGATCATTATCATTTGAAGTATATTTGCTAAACATGACAACTCAGTGTGGCATTCATCCCCTCGTTCTTGGTTTCGCTTGGAGACATAGACCAGGAGCTGCTAACCTTGACTAACTATGAACAGAAGTAATGAGGCATTACAATCACACCACAAGGATCATGCTTCAGATGCCTCAAGCAGCCTTCATAAATCACCAAATGAGCTAATCTAGAGTCTAGACTACTGGTCCAGACATAGTAATAGACTTTTCAACTTCACATAAAACAATCCTTCAATTTGTGTGAAAAACAGAATCAATTATTGACAATGTAATCGAGTTACAGCAAGAATTAGGTACCAAGGGAAAATAAACTATTTTCGTTCAGAAACATTAACAGGACAAATGAGCTTTTTGTGGCTATATAACATGCACCTGTAATGCCACATGGTCTAAGAAATTATCCGCACTGAAATAGCTGCGCGAGAAACAGGGGCTGTTAAAAGTGCCACATAAAAGCTGACGTGGGTCTGAATTATAGTCTGCAAAGCGACCAGCCACACTAAGGTGCAGGGGGTTTGTTGGTTGGTTGGTTGGGCTGGCGGGCCCCAGACTTGGCCTACCTCCATATGCTGATGTTTTCAGGTGGCCCTGTAGATTGCATGGCATGAGTGTGAGGGGGGCAGCTCTAGGGTAGATCAATGCAGTTGGCACTTCTAACACCCTTTTATAAGTGCCACATCACTCAACAATCTCTACTTTTTATAGCACTGATCTTATCTGGGATTAAAGGGTTTAGCAGCCAGAACAATTGAAACTGAGCACAGGAGAAGTTGGAATTTCTAGACATTGTAGAGAAGTCTATATCAGGCTAAGTATATTGCTGCAGCCCATCTGTTGAATAAAGTTCCTCATGGTCACTGAAATAACGTGAAATTTAAATTTTGACAGGCCAAAAAGCTTCCAGAAGCATATCCCCTGGATATAGGCAAATTTGTAGTTTTTAAGGAAGTTACATAATGTTTACAGACACAAAATGAAGCTTACCAAGAAAAGACTGTACCTACTGTGAAACATGGCGAGTTATGTTCTGGGGCTTTTTTACTACATTTGGCACAACCTGTCTTGAATCTGCGCAGTGTACAATACACTTTCATGACAATGAAGTCTAAACTGCCGCGGACGGACAGACAGACAGATAATGGATGGATGGAAGTGTGCCAATGATTTTGTGTTCATATGTACAGCAATGTGAAAACTTATTTGCAATCTTCTCAAATTCTTACTTTGTTACATGGCTTTCGAAACCACATAATATTTAAGAATTTATAAAAATATCAGGAAAAGATAAGCCAAGTTAACACAAAATGCAGTTTTTAAATAGGTTTATTAAGGGGGGAGAAAATGTTCAAAGCTACCTGGCACTGTGTGGAAAAAGTGCTTGCCCTCTATGTACATTTGTTTTAAAAGATGAGCATTTTGAGTTTTTGACTGATCACACCCAAACCTGATTACCTCCAGATCTATTTAATCAAGAAATCACTTAAATACAACCTGCCTGACAAAATGAAGTCAGCCAAAAGATCTCAAAAAGCTGTATCAAAATTCCACGATCCAAAGAAATTCAATCAAGAACAGATGAGAAAAAGTAATTCACATCTACCAGTCTGGAAAAGGTTAAAAAGCCATTCCTACAGTGAGAGCCATTATCCCCAAATGGAGAAAACATTTTTGAACCCAAGAGCGACAACTCTTCCAGGAGGTCAAAATGGAACCCAGGATAACATCAGAAGAGCTGTGGGCCACCTCTGTTAAGGTGAGTGTTCATGACTCAACGTGGAAGATAGCATTTCAGAAAAAGAAGAAAGATCATTACAACATTCAAACATGGTCTAGGGCTAATTTTCTACTACAGGGTCTGGGCGATTAGGTCTGATTGATGGAAGCATGAATTGTGCTCTCTACCAGAACATCCTTAAGTATGATGTTCGGCCATCAAATTGATACCTCAAGCTGAAGTGAACTTGGGCTCTGCAGCAGAGCAACTATTAAAAACACACCAGGATATCAACTTCTGAATAGTTTAGAAGGGAAAAGGAGAAGAACAAAGAGAAGAAGAACAACAAAGAGAAGAAGAAGAATGAAGAAGAAGGAAGAAGAAAAGAAAGAAGCACTGTACAATACTATATTAGAATGTTATTATGCTAACAGAAGTAATTTACGAAGCCAAAATGTTATGCTGTTTATGTTTCAATATCTCAAAGTTGCCTAATGCAGGAAATTGAATTTCAAATCGCTACGGTCACATGTGGCCGAAAAATGAAACTGTACACTCGATTATTCACGTACACACTGTGCGTGAGACGTCGCATCTGCAGACAGAGGGTGGGAAATTCAAACCCAAATCCAGTCTAAGGTGTTAATCTGCTAATGAAAAGATGTTTGGTTTTTTTTGAAAATGAAATGAAAAGATGTTTGAGTCATAAAGGGTCAAATAAAATGGCGATTGTAAAGATAGTTTTAGGCAGATTGCGACTTAGAGCAGCTTTAAAGTATTGACAAGGATTTGATGTAGTATATAGAGAAAATTAACCACTGTTTAACATACTTGTGGCGGCCGTGGCTCAGGGTGTAGAGACGGTCGTTCAGTAACCAGAAGGTCGGCTGTTCGATCCCCACCCAAGTCAGTGTTGTGTCCTTGGGCAAGGCACTTCACAAACATTGCCTCCAGTGCTACTCACACTGGTGTATGGAAGGTGTGAATGTTTGGTGGTGGTCAGCGGGGCCGTAGGCGAACACTGGCAGCCTCGCTTCCGTCAGCCTGCCCCAGGGCAGCTTTGGCTACTTATGTAGCTTACTGCCACCACAGAGTGGATGTGTAAGTGAATAAATAATGTATCCGTTCCATTGTAAAGCGTCTTTGAGTATCTGATTAGATAGAAAAGCGCTATATAAAGCATTATTATTATCATTGTTATACTGAGACAATATTGTAGCATCAAATTAGGCTTAAACAGTTAGTTGCCATGCTCCTGAGCCCATTCTGTGACAACATTTAAAAAAGGCTCATCCTGTTCACAGTGAACCCAAATTGCAAAAAACTAAGTCACCTTCTTCACCTCTGCTCAGATACTCTGTCGGAGAACCTAACTGTGCGAAGATTCACGTTTACTGTTTAACAACTGCTAATACTATCTGTTAAACATTAGCAGAAGCAATTCAGACAGTGTTACACTATGCCACTAATCAAATGTGCTATGGCTAGAAAAAAAATGGAGACATTTTATCAGGTTGTAAAGATTACAATTCACTACATTGAGGAAAACTGCAGGTTGATTCAGGTGTCCAAGGTTTATCTGATCAAGAAGGTTCTATCCAAGAACTGTATGATTAAAAAAAAAAAAAAAACATGATCTCAAAATTACCCCAATATTTATTTACACAGTCACTCTGCAATCACTTAAGTGCTGCAGTCCAGTTAGCTTAGAAATATTGCGGTTTATCTGAAGAGAGCCAAGATCTGATAGAATAAATCATGCCGAGTAAAGGATAAGGTTGGCAGAGAAAGGATGTCAGAGCAATGTACTTTCCCCACTGAAAGTCCCAAACTGCCCACTGTGCAAGATGAGAATCTTTGTGGTTGAGACCAAGAGCAACATGAGCTGAGAACTGAAAACACACAAGAGAGGAGCTGGACCTTTACAGACGCTCAGTGGTGATCTAAATGTTATTGTAAACAACCATGGACGATTTGAATTAAGTATGTCAAAGGTGTGCTGATTTGTCTGTTCAAGCAAAATATTGAACAGAATCGACTGAACCGCATCGCTTGTCTTCCCTAGTTAAATTCGTCACAATCACATTCCCTTCAAATGGAAAGTCCGGAAGGAGACAGATTTGATACTACTTCCAAATAGTCATCCAATCCCAAAAATATTTAGTATGTACTGAATAAATTTAGTATTACGTATTTGATCCTTACTTTTCATTCAGTTTTCTAGATACAAATTCAGTTTTCTAAATGGAAATTCAGTTTTCTAAATGGGAATTCAGTTTTTCTCAATACAGATGCTGTTTGCTTGATAGACATAGAGGTACTTTAAGAACAGCAGTCGATCGCAGTTGCTCTTTGAACAATTAGCAACATTGTTTGTGAGCACAAGACTTGGGGCTCTTCAGAAAGTCAAATGTCTTAAGCAGCTCTTAACCATTACAAAAATTACGCAAATTGGTCACTCTTGCGTGATAAATTCCATTTGTACCTCCAAGGACCACGAGTAGCCCGTGGGCCTGCTCTAAATATAGCTCATCAGTGATGGTGCTTTTGAGGGAATGCTGTAGAAGTGATCATTAGAAAACACTTACAGAGATTTATAGAAATACTGTGTTGCATTTTGATGGCTCTGTTTACTAACTTGTTATATCATTATTGATAAATTACTGTGAAGGAAAATTAACATGATCAATGTTTTCACAAAGGTGATAACATTTAATTAAAGGTAATCTGAACAAATTTGTTATTTCAGAAGTACAAGTAGTCAGTATCCAAGAAGCAGCTCTCAGTCTCAAAACATTTGCTGACCCCAATCTAAACAATGCAAAATTCTTATCAAAAAAAATACACACAAGTACGTAATTCATGAATTGTGGAAGGCAGGGTTGTTGTTTCTTGTGTCCAACGTTTTGGAAATCCAAGAAACAAAAAGAAACATTAGTGAAATCTCACAAGGTTGCTGCTCTTTTCAACCTAGGTTCCTGTCAAACCTGCTCACCATCATTCCTACAGGCATACACGGTCAGTTTGTGTTAATTAGATTTTGGCTATAGCCAATATGAGGAAGCAAGCCATACCCCCTATGAAAGAAAAGGTCAACCTTAAGTCAAGTTATACTTGAAAGATCTAAAAGTCTTGCACAAGAGCACCCTGTCTATTAATCAGTTGAGGGAAGTAGACGTGCAGTGGGAGCTTGTCAGTGTTATTTCTAAGGGCTGGTCCTAGGACCGAGATCCCCCCCCCCCCAAAAAAAAAATCCAGCATAGCATGATCTGTGAGGTTTTCTTAAAAGAGAAACATAAAGTGAAGAATAACATCCGTTCCAAATCTGAATCCGCTATTTGATGTAGGCAGGACAGAAAAGGCACACTTGAAGATCAAACAAGCAACTACAAGTTTCATATTGAGAACAGGGATGTAAAACAGTCTTGGCATAGACCTGCTCAGAAGGAAGACTAAATGGTAGAGTTCTTGGTTCCTGCGTGACCTAATCTCAAACCTACACATATGACAATTGTCTGGAAAATAAGTCATGAAAAGTTTAAATCATTTGCAGGCCTTTTATATGGGCTAAGTAATGGAGGTGAAATTAATTCCAAGTCAGGCACTTGACTGCAAGGTGGGAGTACGCAATTTATATGCTTTTTGTATACAGTGGTACCTCGGAGTTTGAACATAATTCGTTCCTGCGAAGTGTTCAAAGTCCGAATTGTTCAACCTCCGAAACATTTTTTCCCATAGGAAATAATGTAAATGCAATTAATCCGTTCCCAAGATCCAAAAACAGAAAATTCCTATTTTAATTTCTATTTGTGTGTTTTTATATTTACAGTACAGTACAGTATTTAAACAATAAAAATACTTTACCTTACCTGTTGTGGTGTGATGGCATCAGTGGATGATAAATGCTATGTTAAGGCTAGCTTAGTTCAGTCCTGAGTTTGTGTCTTTTACATTGGGCATATTGGTAGACTACTAAGCGGTCCTTGCGTGCGTTAACGTCATGCACGTTGTTGACCAGCTCAGCGGGGTGCTCGTGCCAGTATTTACAGAAGTAGTTACGGTGGTTACAACTAAGCAATAATCTCCTTGCTAATTCCACTGTGGTTTGTAGCTCTGTATGTTTTTCTTTACTGCCACTGTTTTTCTTTGGGCCCATGGAGAAGAAAATTGTCATGGAAAATTCAAAATGCACTCGTGAGTATGAAGCACCTCCGGGAGTGTTCACGATCTGACTGGAAATGAGCAGTGCATTGTCTCAACTACCGCAACGTGAGCATTTGGCATTGCACGGCTTCGCTCGGCTTCACTCGGCTACCCGTTTTCAAGGTATGTTCGGCTTAGCTTGCTTTGCTTGGGTGTTCGAACTCCGAAAATGAGTTCAAACTCCGAGGCATTTTTTACTCAGATTTTTGGGGTTGAAGTCCGAATTGTATGAGTTCCGAGAGGTTAAAACTCCGAGGTTCCACTGTATATATGTTATAAATAAACAAAAAATGTTAAATAAGGTACTGATTTTACCGATATTTCCACATATATTATCTAGTTCAATCAGCTACGTTATGATTCAGACTGATTCTGTACGATGTGCATTGCGCAATGGCTGTATTTAAATACAAAATATGAATTAGCCAGGGATACAGGCAGGACAGGCCGCAGGGGTTCTTGAAAATCCTATTCATCCGTAACATTAGGTACTCACCAGCATGCAGGCTTCTGGATCATCTTCCCATAAAGTGCTGTGCTGAAGGATGGAATAACTGGGATGAGAGGAGGGAACCCGCCTGTACTGTCTTGGCATGTCAGCCCTGCCTGGAACCCAAACACCTAGACAAAAGGACAAATATCAGCAGATGCGCTCATTTAGACGACACATCTACATTGTTGATACATTTTTTTTTTCTCTCCATAAGGTTTCTTAATTATACATCAGAAATGCTTTGACCATTGACAGGTGCATAAGCAGTTACAGAAATTGTTTGATTGCAGTGAATGCCTCAAAAGGTTGTGCAACAAAATATTAAGTTATGAGTACCGCCAGTTTTGTCCAGGCCTGTTTCATTAGTTGTTTTGTTTTTAAATTATGTTGAATGACAAATCAAAAGTAAAGGCTGATATTTTGATTGCTTAATTTTCAATACATTTGTTGTTATCGTCACGTACGTTTCAAGTGATTTCCGTGACCAATGTGGGCTTTTCTTTCATTGACAGAGGGTTACCAACCATTTTGTCCACACGTGTAGTTTGTGTGAGTTAATTCAACTTTTAAAAATTGAACACAGTTAGCAGTGTTTGTAATTTAAAAGTCTAGTTCCGAGCAATTGAATGCAATAGTTCAGTTATCTTTAGTGCATGCAAGCATCTTGAATCCACAGTGTATGGGTCTGTTTCAATGCTGCAATAAGATGGTCTCAGTCTTGATAGAGGGGCATTCTAGAGAAGACATACAAAACTAAAATAATGAGTGCGAGTCGACCACCACACGATACAGGACAATAAATCCATCTTATATAGTACAATAAATTAATCTTGCTCAAATTAATTTTTGTGTTTTGTTTTTAACAGAGGCTATAATTTAAAAATAATAATTTAAAAAGGGGGGGGGGGTTCCTCTTTTCAAGAAAATGCACCCGTTGAGCCTCCCCCTCAAGCTGATTTTACTTATTTTCAACAGCTGTGGGGGTGGGATAATGGCTTACCACCATCATCAAAACAGACACCTAAACTCTGACAACCAGTCTCCATAAAACACAGATTAAGATAAGACTTAGTATATACCCATTTCAAGTCACTTCCTGAAATGAGTGAGCTGTGGCCAGACTGACCTCCACTAAGTAATGGTCCCACTCTCAAAATACAGAAGTGGAATTTGACTGCTTAATTGCAGAATTGGCAGATGTTCATTGGCTGTTTGGTTAGAATGATCCACATCCACTGACCAGATGATTGTTAACCCTGAAGTGACCCTGTGATAAGGACTAACAGCATGACATCCCGCAAACATCCTGCCTTAAAAAAATACTTACGGGCCATCTCAAGACCAGAGTGGAGGTGCCCAGAATAATATAGGATATATCTGCTAGCTTTCCACACATTAGTAACGTCGCTTTAATTCATCATACAGAAAAAATAAATAAATAATCAAAAACGGGGGAAATAACAGGAAAAAAAATACATTGAACATATGTGTCAGTAGATTGCACACTTCTAAAACGGCAACTTTTAATTAGTTAAGTGCTTTTAACAGCCATAATTAATATGCTACTGTGTATAGATGTGTTCATGTGACATGATGGTGATCACACAGAACTTGCAAGCCTTGGCCACTGCTCCACTGTTGACAAGAAGTAATGTGTCCTATTGCCCAGGTCTTGTCTTTTCTGTCTGTACATCCAACAGCAAGTGCAAGCAAAGTCAAAAAACAAGTAGACTATGTCTTACAAGTGTGTCAGCGTACAAATGTTTATACTGTACTATAATTATAGCAGTTTGTAAAATAAAGAATATGATTTTAAAGAATGCAGACCCCTGCCAAGGAGGTGTACAAATCAGTAATGTGTAGATCACCTTGTGGAATCTGTCAATATAAAATATCACACAAACATATAATGGAACACACCAGTATATGCCGAACTAACTAATTACACCGTAAAACTAACACAGCAAAATGGGAAGGTCATAGTGCTAGCAGCAATAGTGGTCTTTAGCATCCCATTGAATGCCTGAGAGGGACCAGAGCAGGACTGGTACTCATCAGGAAGCTCACAGTGCTAAGATTTTTATGACCAGGTGGGAAAAGGTCATCAAGGTCAGTAAAGGGTCATTTGCAACATATCAGGGTGGAATTAGTGTGGCCATTTAGTTCTTTGACTATAGATATTGGACGTGGGTCTTAAAAAAAAGAAAGAAAGAAAAATCAGGTGTAAAAACATTGTGCAAATTTAACATTTTTAATCAGATCTGGTGGAGCTTCTTTAGGAACTTTATTTTTGGAAAGGTAATATAAAACTAACTTTTTATTAGTAGTATTTAGTATAACATTTTGCCAAATCGTATCTTGATAAAAAGGAGACCTGTCCTTTACTACAGTGAACTGGTGAAATGTATCAGAAGTAATGCAACAATTTATACATTTCCCATTTACCTTGAGGTAAAAATGTGCGTAGCAGTGATGTAGGAGGTTATCAGGAGGCTGGTTGAGAGCGCTAACAGTGCTGACCAATTCCAGTGCATACATCGGGACCGAATATTCAACATTCACTCTCTCCACCTGGAACTGTACAGACGGTAGGGGGCGCACTGGCTGAAATGTTGATGTGTTGACCAGTCCTGGTGTAGCCTAGGAAATTAAATATTGCGGGAAAGAACAACGTAAAAGTGAGTATACAAATTTTTCAGTGTTTTCTTCAGTTGTCTTTGTATAATCAACTGGTACTCCTTTGAGAACCACGGAAAACATTTTATGTGCACCCTTGATAATAATCTAAACAATATTGTGTAGTGTGCAACTTGTCACACAAGACGTGTAAGCGCCATCCGGCTTTTGCACTGAGCAACAAGAGTGACGTGGTACCGACACAGTAGCAATACAATTGTAGTCAATGTGCCACAATACTTCACAAGGCCTAATCTACCCAACACTAGTTAGTGTTGGCTTGTTAACGATACTGAAAAAACAGGTGGTGTAGTTCACCTTGCAAGACTAAAGACACATAATTTGTTCACTTGTCTTTTTGGTCCATTAATTTTTCAATTTGCTGCCATGTAAACAGTATATTGTGTACTTTATCCCATGCATATTGGTTACTGTTGATGTTGGAATGAAATACATCTGTAGAGCTAAACAATACATTGTTTGAGCATTGATATCACTGAATGCGTAATAATCACAATTGCAGGTCCAAGCTGTTTTCAAGCTTATCTGTCAAGGTTGCAAGGTGTACCAGTAAGATGGTGCCACTCTACCTCACCTTTCAAGACATACATACATATTTTACAAGTTTTTTTTCTCTCTCTCTCTCTTTTTTTCAGCCAGCGAAGAGTTTTCATTTTCAACCAAATATTTTCAAGAGTTTTCAGAAAAGGGTATTCAACCAAGGATTACAAATATTTGACCAATTATTTTAGTGTCCCTGAAATCAAGTGATTGTGTTTTTAAAAAGGGCTTCAGTTGTTCAAATGTTTGTGCAATATTTTTTGTTTAACTCACTATAATAAAGCTGAACATCTGCACGGCAGATGCATCCGAATTGTTTCATTTAAATTCATTTTGGTACTGTACAAAACCAAAACTAGGAAACTAATTTCTCTGTCCAAATACCAGTGAACCAAACTATATAAGATGTAACATGAATGAGAAACGTCTTGAGTATGTTTTATTGTTTGTACACTCACCTTGCCTCCTATAATGACAGGCATTAGCATGTGAAGAAGGTTGAATTCAGCCATACAAACTGTGACTGAGACTTGGAGGAGTGTGAGACAAGTGAGTCTGGTGGGGATAAACTCCTCTAATCTTGAAATCTCTTCTGGAGTGACTAGACAACAACTCTCCTCCACCAATTCTGCAGACATGATCAAGTTTGTAAGCAATACTAGTAATGATAATTAAAAACATAAGAAAAAACTTGACTGCTTACATATTGCTAGGGTATAGTGAAGAATAATGGTCAAATGTGCCGATGTGTAAAAATTCATGGTCTCTTCAAAATAACACAGCTACTATTGTTGAAACTGCTGACAACAAAAATTAGCCTTGATTACAATTAAACATCTGGAGACATCCAGATGTAGAGCAGCTGGCACAAGATCGCCAGGATTGGAAAAAAAAAATGGTTCATATGGTCAGCTCAATGCACAGGGACGGGATTCCCCGACACTCGCTTGAGGACTGATGAATGAATGAATGAATGAATGAGATATCTAAATGACTGCTTCCGTGCTCCCAATCCAACCTGATGGAGGTTGCTGCAATTGAGCAATGGCGTAGTAATTTGTTTTGTTTTTGTTTTGTCATTTTCATGTCATTATGGAGTGTTGTGTGAAAATATATAGGGGGAAAAAAAAATTAAAATATAAAAAGTGAAGCACTGTGAGTTGACTCCATGTGTTATAACATTCGCTCATGCCCAAATGTTAACACAAGGAAAAGAAAAAAAGAACCTCATATTTGTCTTTGTATTAGTTGTGTTTATCTGTTATTTAGTTAGCAGGCTACTTCCCATTCCATGGAGTAGTAGTGCATAATAGTGCAGAATGTTCCAAAGTGACTAACTTGGCAAGTGTCCACTTGAGATGAATTAGTAAGGCTAAGGATTTTTTTTATTAATAAGGAATCATTTAAATTTTTGGTATCAGTCGTTTAACTAAGGAAAGGGTAGACCGCCCAAAATGGCTGAGATCAGTGATCCATATGAAGATAAGAAAGAACACACAAACAACATGTAGCATTAGTCATCTGAATTAACGACCTCATTTTGAATTATCTATCACACATGCTAAGTAAGACCTACAGATTTGATCATTTTACTGCAATGAGAATTATTGCTTTTGATATTACACAGACACACACATACCATATTCTTTCAAAATATCCTAGGGATGAACTCGACAGTGTTGCAAGGCTGATCACTACAGAGGTGTTTGGCTCACCCTCCCTTATACAGTCCAGAAGGTCACTACTTTCATGTACAACGATGTGGTGAAAGATGGGTTGCGCAACAAAATAACAATGTGATGAAGATATTGTAAAGTGCAAACTTATGACGCTTCTGACCGCTGGTAGAATGGAGCAGAAATTGTATTGCATCAGTTCAATGTAGGCAGCAATATTAACTATGAGATGTCGAGGGTGATATGTCACTCCAGAAAACCAACAATGTGTGTGTCGACAAGTCTTACCTTGCTGCGGTTTACTGTAAGGCTCATACTCATGGTCCATGGCACAGGTGATCATTTTAAGTATACGATGGACAGCGCTACTGTGAAGTTTGATGTCTAAAGGTCCAACCACAAGTCTCTTGATGGATGCTTCTTGAATAGTTGGCACTGCCTCTTCTACATTCACCGCAGAGAAGTCCTGAGTATCTACCAAGAGAAAGATTCATTGTGTAATAGGGCTGTTTTTTTTTTTAAAAAATCCAATAATCAATATCAAATCAATTTGCCTTTTCGAGTCTGATATAGATCCATAAAACCAAGTATCAATTATTTTTAATCTCTTTTTCCCATTAATTTATAAGAATATAGAATTCTAAAGGCCTTTTTTTTTTTGGGACTGTTTTCTTGAAATTCACTGTTGACATGAATTTTAAAGTATTTTCTTGCATTGCACATTAAGAAAATTCAGAATTATATTTTCAATTATTGTATTTGAATTGTGAAAATATTTTCATCTCATCCTTGCTGATGTCAATGTTTCTGTAACACTCAATTGATTATAACAAGTTACTTTCATTAATGAACTAAATCATTATGATTTAACCAGTTACTTCCTCCACTGAATTTAATTTGGAATTTTTTACATATCCTTGATATTTAAGAATTGACATTCCATAATTATTCAATATCAAATTGAATTGAAGTGAATCAAATCAAATAGAAAACTAATCTAAATCAAATCAAACTGCACTTGTTAATTGAGATTGAATCGATTGAGGAAATTTGAATCGACAGCACTATTATGTACCTCAAATAAACTAAAGTTTAGATACACTTCATTGCCACATTAGACAAATTATATTTTACCAATTTGTGGAATGCAGTATTCCATAAAGGCAAACAAACCTGAGCAGCTCCTAAACAGTCCTCATGTTGTCCGCCTGCTGTTACAGCAAAACTAGTCATACAAATGATAATCATCAAATGCAGCAGCAACTGCGTAGTCTGATTGGCTGATTTGTGTACACACAGGAAGTATAACTGTCTCCCACTGTGGATCACATCTAGTCTGTGAACAAACACAGTGCAGCTCAGCATCTGAGTAGCAGCAGTCATGGCTAGCGATATGGTTTTGGCTGAACTTGGACAATTATTTGAAAAGGCATAACCCGAATGTGAATACCAGTGCAGTGCAAAAAATAAAGAAATAGAGCTGTGTAAATGCAAATTCCACCTGCATGCGAAGAAAGAAAAAATGTGAATGCAATTGGTGTTTTTGTAGCATAATTCAGACTGTTCAAACTGTTGTCCGCATCCTTCATTTCCTAAAGAAACAAATGATTGATATTGCATTTTCAAAACAAAACAAAACAAAACGCAAGGTTTCTTTAGTAAGTCTGGTTAAAAATCTATTTACTCAAAATACAAAGGAGCTGTTTTATATTTTATTCCCTTTACAGAAACATACATACTGAACCGTGATTTTTGGCATACACCAGAGCTATTCAAACAGACTATTCACTTGCAAACTAAATTCCTTTTGCATGTACACGCTTCAAGTGATCGAATAACGAGAGTTGCTTTTCTACGCAGGCTGCGCCATTCAATTCACAAGAGACGAAGTTCGTCTACTGCCAATATTGATATCAACTCACTAAAACTTTTTAATTAATTTCTTAATCAAATAAAACATATCCTCTACCTCTTGCACAAAATTAGGCAATTGCAATGATGTTGAGTGGTGCAAGGATTTGATACAGCCCAAAGGAATCAGCTCACACAGCATTAAACTCTTGAATGATGAGTATACCAAATGTCCACTCGCACAGCTGTCCCTTCAGTCTCTGCAGGCCTCTGTTCCAGAGGTCCACTTAAAAGACTGTGCTCCCCAGCAATAAAAGTGAAGAAATTAAAAATAAAAGGGGTGGATGAATGGAAGACAGGGAGCGAGAGGACAAAGGGTCACAACTCGCTTTAAGTTCCACCGCCACAGAACATTCTTTTAGTTAAGAACTCAAGAGAAAGTAGAAACTACTTTCTCAGCTAAAATAGCTCTCTGGTGGAGAATATTTTTTAGATAAAAAAAGGGGGGGCGTACTGGCAATGCCACTTCCTCAGATTTCAGTCAGAAGAATTAGGGATAATATCAAACATATGGCTACAGTTGAATAGTCAGTGACATAATGCAACACGGACTATACTAAGGATTTAAACAATTTAAAGAGTGTCTCCATTTCTCAAGATTAAAAAGAAAGTTACTTGATTTTGAAGTCAATAGTAAGTGTGACCTATGTTGGTTAGTGTTTCAGTTGACTCAGAGTTTATGTTAATCTTGTGCCAATAGAGACTAATTTGTTTGGATGACACTGGATCTGGGCCGTGTGCGGGAAGGAGGGAAACACTGACAGAGGAGAAGCATTCCATTTGACAAGGTAACCACAGTCATCCCACAGGAGTACTGACACAATTCCTACTGTAAAATATAACTATGACAGCTAAAACTGACAGAACCAATGATTTTTTTGTTGTTGTAATTTTGGATTCTCATGTAACAAATTTTTTGCTCAAACAGAAATGAACAAAACTGATTTTGTTTAAGTATGATCAACAGCCAGCCAGCCCTTTTTTTCACACAAAATTCCATGACTGAGTGTCTTACAACATTGTTTCCTGACCAAACTGGTCAGACTTGATAAAGACACAGTCATGTGTTCTAATCAATAGTGGACAATTTATTAATTTAGTAAATGTTATTCCATCTTTTAATTATAATTTCTGCATAGACAAAAGTACTACAATATGTCAGACCTATAATGCAACATTGCCAAACTAAATTCATGCCAAAATCCAATCCAATTCTCCAGAAGGAGGATCATTTACTGTCCAGGTGTTGAATCATGCACAATAAGCCTCTGCAAACTGCACGAGAAACGACAGACAATTTGGCAAGAATTCAACTTCAAATAGATTCCACTTCAACATTTGTCTGTCAGACTGGATTGGCCCTTGAATCAAGCCAAAACCACATGGTCTCTCTGGAGTTCTGAGCCGATATAAATCTTTAATGTCAGTCAGACTTCATCATGTCTGAGAATCCCTCTTATAGGTTTACATCATACATGGCCAACAAATTCAAATACTTAACAATCCAACAGTATCAAAACTCATTTGTAGGTCCAATGAATTATTTCAGTGTGACAAAAATTGTATCGCTCAATGGAAACTTTCGGTCTCTCTGACGCTGAAGAATGAGGAAGCACATCTGACTCTTAACACTTGCCAAAAAGAGTGACACCTAATTAGGGAAGACGGTCCTAGTATTCACTTTCTCAAGGGCTTACAGGTAGAGAGGCAGGGAAGGGACAGTGTTTCAACAAGCACGGGGAGAATGAAACTCAAATATGTGTCAGCAGACTAAACACTTTCGTGACAGTTGCCCTCAAGGTAAGTTGTGAGGGTGAGAGAAAGGACAGGAAGGGTCAAGGACCAGGTGGCTGTGACTCAAACAAGACAATCTCTTTATTCAAGTATCCAGGGGGATTGTTTGATGGAGAAGAGAGAAAGGGAGAAAAGGAATGATGAAGAAGGAGAATGCAATAGAAAGCACAAGACAGATAGGAAGAAAGGCAGGGCAGGCCACAGCAAAAGAGAACATGACTAGGATAAAGAAAGAGAGAGAAGAGGTGGCAAGGTTAGCAAACACACTCAATGAGGAGGAATGATTTAAGACAATACCCTTGCTGCTGCTGTTCTCCATTGTGTAGAGGTAATCCAAGTAGAAAGCACCAAAGCGCTGCATGCCTGCTATCTCTGTGTAGGTCTCCTGTCAAACAAAAGAGCAGTTAGATAAACATGGCAGTGAGGGAGCAAACATGCTGATAGCCTTCAAGAGTGGCAATGACTGGGGTCATCTTAGATACGACAAATGGGGGTTAAAAATCCAATATAAAAAATAAAAAAAAAGACTCATTGATGGGTTGAGCTGAAATTTTTCGTTGCGCTATGAAAAAGGTGTATGATGTTAAGTATTGCCCAAAATTAGATGACACTCCTAACTATCTCAGGTTACATATACTCAAATCGAGAAAGAAAACATTTTTTTATTGGGAACGCAGCCAATTCATGTAGAGTACAGCGGCTGTAAAAAAACTAAACAAAAAAAAAAGCGGTCCATTATGGT
Organism: Vanacampus margaritifer; assembly: GCF_051991255.1. NCBI lineage: Eukaryota > Metazoa > Chordata > Actinopteri > Syngnathiformes > Syngnathidae > Vanacampus > Vanacampus margaritifer. The sequence goes on along the minus strand of NC_135440.1, from coordinate 9,496,496 downwards.
GGCATAAAGTATGAAAATCGTAAGGGGTTCTCACTAAAATTTATTTAGACTTACGTAAGCACGAGCTAACCATAGTCTGAAAATAAAAGGCGGTCCATTATGGTGGCATAAAGTATGAAAATCGTAAGGGGTTCTCACTAAAATTTATTTAGACTTGCGTAAGCACGAGCTAACCATAGTCTGAAAATAAAAGGCGGTCCATTATGGTGGCATAAAGAATGAAAATCGTAAGGGGTTCTCACTAAAATTTATTTAGACTTGCATAGGCACGAGCTAACCATAGTCTGAAAATATCAAAACAAAAATGCGACGTTTTTTTATTTTGTTCATGTCATAAGGTTGGCTCTCATAGTTGCCTCAACAAAAAAAAAAAAAGTCACTTAATGTCCAAAAAACAGTGAACAACTGTCACCAAAATGCAGAGGTGGTTATCATAGTCTAGAAATATTAGAACGAAACAATGCAAGGTTTTGGATTATATTAACGTCATAAGCGACAGGTATATTGCTGATGCTGACTCTACCAGTCCGTTATAGTGAAGAATTTATTTGGATTATGGACGGCAAGCGTTTTTGTCATTAAGCTTTAGTGAGCGCCATTGGAGAGGTTTGCAGCGGTTGAAGTTGACATAAGTGGACCCAATTTCACCAAATTTTGGTGAAGGTTGATTGCAGTTCATGACATCAAGTGGCGCGAAGCTCGTTTACATCATGTGACTGCCCCGGCCTGTAATGTACATGGTAGTGGGAAGTAGTGGGCTTGGCTGGCTCCTACGTCTGCTTTAAGCTAAAAAAAAGACTGCGCCCAACCTCTTAGTAAAAAACGCTACCATCTTTATTATTGTCGCCACAGAGCTTTTAATACAGAATTCGGAATCTATATACACATGTACGTTGTCGCTAGCCTCTCTTATATGTCAGGGCTTTTCCTTAGAGGCAGGTACAAAAATCGATCATCCAGGAGAGACATACACAAAAAGACTTGCTGGTATAATAATTGCAGAGAATCGTAACTCTTAACCTTGCTAGCAAGCTGAATTGTCGCGGTATTTGTGAGTTCACAAACTCCGGAGAATACATCTTACGTTTGCAACCAAACTTTTTTTAGGTCGGACAAATCAGGTGTTGTTTAGAGCGGGACAAAACTAAGAAGCACCAATGGCGGCGGAGAAACAAACAAATATAACAGACGAATGGACGCTGCAATTAATTCTGTTCTCGTAGAATTACTCATTGTTTCATTGTGAATGTTGAACAGCAAGAGGTGCTTTGTGCATTTTTATCCTGGTAAAGATGTTCATGCCCCCCCAAACACGAGACCAAAGACAACATTTTCATTCAATGCCTTGATTGGTCAAAATAAACATGCAAAGATGCCGCAACGTCCAATCAGCTCAAAGTATTGTACAGCAAGTCCCTCCTTTCCCGAACGGATCTGCTGAGTGAAGTTCCAGATTGATAATTTGAAGAACTCCTTTGAGTGAATCACAATTCTCAGGTAACTACAAAATACTGACTACAAATGTACAACCCATTTTTCGGATTCTTTTTTGTCTAAAATTTTGAAACCTATGTATTACTTCCATTCCACTTCATAATAATGTGCTACTTTGTGCTCAATCATATATATCCCAATCAAAGAAGTGGCAAAATATGAAAAAAATCAAGGGGTATGAATACTTTTTCAAAGCACAGTAAAAATAAAAAAAATAATAAAACATCTACCGTACAATAGTAAAATAGGACGGTAGACGTTTTTTTCAATTATTATTATTATTACGCTACAATATATATACAATATCGCACAGCACTCACCCTCACTACAAGGAAGAACCTTGGAATTTATCCACACAGAAACAAAGTATACAACTATAATACATTTCTCATACTCATTCAAACAAACAAAACGAGAGTGTATGAAATAAGACACGGACAAAGAACTCGCGCCCACACTTAACCTAACCCCAGAATAAATCTCAAGCTCTCCAAACAAAGATTTCTATGGAGTCTTATCAGAAAAGCAGGTTAATGAGTAATATTTATAAGGGGAACTAATAGCCCTGCCATGCTTTTGGATCAAAGCCATTGGCTGATTTCAAAACCGCTAATGAATTAACACGAAAACCTTTGACTCTTTGACTTTCGAGCCTGAATAGATGGATGAATGGATATCCAAACAAATGCTTCACTGATGGTCATGAGCATTTGGGAGAAAAGTCAACACTCAAGCTGTGACAGTGGATGAAGGGAGCCTAGAGTTGTCACACAATCTCTGGTGTGGTAGTTACTTGTTCGATAGGAAGAAAATTCCCCTATTGGGGACAAGCAGCTGGGTGATTAAAATTAGAAGTGTGGATTTTTAAGTTAAATAAAGCATTTATGACTTAACTGATTTGTTGAGATGAGAGGCTATGCAAATAAACTTAAAAAAAACAGAATGCATATGTACTTAGTACCTCTGAATATAGTAACAGCTGTCATTGCTTCATAAAAAAACTTTATGTAATTACAATGTATCACTAGCCCATGCAAATCCCTATTATGGCTAGGTGCTAATTAAAAAGTGCAGCATTTTCTTCTGACTGCGATTCCTTTAATCCTCTTTGGTTCATAACTTGAAAGTTTTGTATGCGCCTAAGCTGTTTTGTGATAAAATGTGATTTTTCGATCACAATGTAGGCGATTGTAAATTGGTCACATGACGTAGGCGTGAAAGAGAACGTAGAGCACAAAGTGAGGCACCAACTTCCCACGCAACAGTACGTGTCCAAACATTAGCGAGAGAGCATGTCAGGGCACAGTGTTACCCCGCAAGCGGGCCGTGTCTGTACTATTCACAAAGGCTGTAGAAGATTTGCACTCCAAGATAATTAGATGCATGGCAACTACATGCCAGTGTCCCAACAACAACAACAACAAATTTAAACACCAAGGACCATCATGCAGTGGGTGTCAAGTATTGATGAACACTAGGTCAATGGTATACTTAATGTTTTTGAAGACTGCATTGCTGATAAACAAGTTTCAAGTTTCATTAATTGGCCGAACAATTTGGGCAAAAATAGGTGGAAAAATTTAACACTATGATTTCGAAGGTAAACAAGAAGTTGCTACAGTACTTTGGTAATTTACCTTATGAGTAACAGAATCGAGGATGAACTCAGCTCTGACGCCATTGTTCTCTGGACTGCGGTAGTCAAACAGAGAGTTGGTAAGGTAGGTCATTCCTTTACTGCTTAGGGTGTCGCCACAGCTGAAAAACACTGCATCCTGAAGGAGCACAAGACAAAATGAACAATCAAGCAAAGGATGTCAGAAATGAAGAATAAACAAGAGCAGAGAAGGAAATACCAATGTATCCAATCCAATCGTATTCATAAAGCCCTTTAAAAACAACACAGACGTCCAAAGTGATATTCACAAATCAAACAAAAAGGCTCAAAATATGCTACAACACTAAAAAGAATATAAAACAATAGTGAAACAGCAATAGGGACAAAAATAAATAAATAAATAAAAAATATCTAAGTAACCAAATCAATTCTCAAACCCGGTTAAAACGCCAGTGAGAATAAATGAGACACCAGCAGATAAAGTCCTGAGGTGCCAAACCATGAAGACAAAAACAACCATAAGAATTTCTAAATCAATACAAAGGTGAACTGTGAGCCAGTGAAGGGAATGGAGGATTGGAGTAATATGGTCAAATTTATGTGATCAATTATGTGATCCACAACGCAGCCGCGTTCTGGACTAATTGTAGACATTTTGCTCAGTCCAAAGTACAGTGCATTGCAGTAATCTAAATGTGTAGCAGTAAAAGCATGAATTAAAATTTCAAAGTCATGTCGGGATAAAATAATAATAAAAAATTCTCATTAAAATGTAAACAAAAAATCTAAGTTATCAATGCTTTGGCCTCATCCAAGCACTTGAGTAGTAATTGTTTCAGAGTGACAGATTTGGCAGTTGTCAGCGTAACAATGAAATGAGACATTGTGTCTATGTAGGATGGACCCAAATGGTAAAAGATTGAGTGAAAAAAGGGCCAAGAATCGATCCTTGGGGTACTCCACAAAAAAAGTGGTGCTGAGGAGGTTATTGTTTCACCAAGCTGCACTGAATAACTTCTATTGGTTAAGTACGATTTAAACCAAGACAGGGCAGGATCCATCATGCCCACGGAATTCTCCAAACGGGACTATAGAAGAATTTGACTGGCCTTTCAGGTTCTGTAGTTATAACAGTGCCAATATACAGAGATTTTGTATTTTTTTTTTTGAAGTAAATGCTTAACAACTAATATAATATTGTGCCTTAAGTAAAATTACAAAAAATGCATCGCATCCCAAGCTCAAGTTTCCTTGTTTTTTCACATCAAATGTTCTTGGTCTTCATTTGTGGTTTTAGGTTTGTCTTACCTCTTCAGGTCGGTTCATGTTTTCTTCAAAATCCCGCACTCCCATGATGCCTTTCAGACAGAGAGCCCGGCAGCCCACAAAGCCAATCTGACAGTCAAAGAAGGGCTCTCCTTTCATAAGCGCCTCAAATTAAAATAAAATAAAAAGTGACGTCAGACCAATGTACTCCCTTTTGCAAAGCATACTCAAACAACTCATTAAGCTTGAAACATTTGACAAAATTAAATGCAGCTGAAATTTCTACAGTTTAAAGGGATCGAGAACACTACTATCTGAGGAAAGTCATGACTGAATTTAACAATATGTTCCTTATGTTAGCCTAACAAAACTATAGCAAGCACAGTATATACAGAACAAAGCAAATTACCACACACAATAAATACAAGGCCATGCTTTATGAATCATTTTCATTTTTGGTCCGAGTTCAGACTACCCTCTACATGTTCCAGAAAAAGCATAAATTACAAAAATTGTCATTGGAAATGTTGTGGAATTATTACATCTGGTAGAATGCTTAAACACAGAAAACTCATTTCTATTCCAACCAGGTAATAAGAGAAAAACTTCTATCTACACCAAGGGAGAAATGCAGAAATGATTAGACTCAGGCAGAGATTTCACGGGACTCACAACTGGCCAGAGATAAGTGACCAGGGAGGTTTTATAAATACCGTTAGAGATGGAAGTATGTTGATCATCTATTCCAAAGTAAATATGGCAGCAATTTAAAATGAAATAAAAGTAGTAAGAAAGGATCAAGAAGGAAGAAAATATGGTAGTACATCTTAACCATCAAGATTTTTTTTCAATATAAATAAAGATTATTCTTACCTCAAGAGTGATTCCCTCTTGTTCCAAACCCAAGACCTCTCTTGATTTAACCTTTTGGGGACTGTAGTAGCTGCTCTCTGCTTGGGATTCTGTCAACTGGCACAGTGAAGAGAGTACAATGTCACAATCTAAGCAGCATTGAATTCTATTTAGGGCAAATTATTTTTCAAATGCTAGAGTTTAATAAAAGGGGGGGGGGGTATGTTAGAATAAAAAAACCTGAGTTGCAAATTTCACTGTTCTTAGCTTTTATTTACATAATATTTAAGCAAAAAAATGTGATCAATAATCCAAGATGAGCCTTAATGTTTTAAGACAAAACAGAATGTAGTTTGAAAAATAAAAGTAAGTCGTTTTACTATCATTGTGACAAAACTAAAAGCATGTGTCTGATATTGTGTGTCTGAGTATGTAAGTCACATTTGACTTCTGAAAATAACATGTTTTAAAAATAATAATAAGCTACGACATCGAAGTCTGAAAGTCAATCAAAAATATTATTTGAAACATAAATGATCCTTTTAGCCATTTGCTTTACCAGGTTTTGACCTAGAACAAGTACTTTCATCAAATCACAATTCATACTGCACCAACTCCTCTCTAGTTTTCTGAGAGGCCTGATTTGCTCTTTGGGGACTGACAATCAGAACTCTCCTACAGCTCTCAAAAAATTACAAAGATACTGTAAAGTAGGGATTGTTCTGCAAAAGGTTTACTCCTCAGAGTAAAGTTTAAACGGGGAAAGAGTGCGAGAGAGCATGTGTTCAACGCTAGCTGGCTGCAAGAAGAAAGAGCAGTGATGCTTTCGAGTTTGGCTGGTGTAACAACTGTGGGTGTCGAGTAGAACTCTACAGGCCTCAACCTATTCAACTTTAGTACAGGAAGCAGGTGCAGAACAAGGGGCAGCTGTGCCTTATTATCCCTACTGATGGAGCAGATTCTCTCATACTCACTGCGTTCCTCTCCCTTTTTCAATTAATCATGAGTAAGGACTAACCTGCAATTTCCAGGATGAAATATTACGGCGGGGCAGGTTTTTCAAATCTTAGAATATGGGTTTTTTTGGGCAGACCCAACACATAAAGATAAAGAAATTGGGCATTTGACAGTTTTGGTCATACTGTGTGTGGGCCTGGGGTGCTCCAAAAATCTCAACACAGCACCCAACACACAAAGACTATCTTCCACCACCGGTTGAGCATCCAAGTCATCTGAGCCAGAGCTATCGTGTGATCACACATAATCACACAAACACGAAGACAACCAGGCTGTTCCGGGTATTCGCAGATGGTTGCTGAGTGTTTCCAAAGCGGACCGGAGGCGGGACCATTGCAAGATGGCATTGTCGGCAAGCTTTGGAAAATACTTCCTGCCGTCTCGGGAATCCATTTTTATACAAAAAACGACATAGGATAGTCCCCGCCTACCACCCAAAGACAGCTGGGATGGGCTCAAAGCAGACCCGTGACCCTAGTCAGGGAGGATAAGCAGGTCAGAAAATGATTGGATGGATATAATCTGGAAGGACATACTTTTATTTTATTTACCACCGCTTCCTTATTCGTTGGTTTCTTTGATTGGATACATTCCGTTCACATCACAGTCCGTGGAGTCAAATGACTTGGGGAGACGATGGCTTCCCTTATACACATGGACATTTTCGGTCATCAATATTGAACATGCTCAATACATTATTTAAAATTGACTTGCTCTGGACCCTATTATTACGGGAAATTCACTCTTAACACGCCCCTCACATACGGATAATCCCATAATCATATAAAATATAAGGGGCAAAATTGAGGCAAAAACAGACCGATTGTCTTTATTGTGTGTAGGAAGGAAGTTACATAAATAACTGATGGAAGATATATTTTGCTGTCTGACAACAGAGTGACTGCAGAAGCAGTAAAAATATGAATAATAATCTACTTGGGGAGTGATTAATTAAAAGTAGTAAGACATTGGATATGTATTGTCAGTTTGCTAGGCTTCAATTTTAGCCCAAATGGTCCATTAATAAATAAAAAAAATAGCACACACAGGTGAAATAATTCTGTGTTTTTCCTCCACAAGTCCCGTCTTGGAATCAAAATGCCAAATGAGAACGAGAACAGATGAAAGTTTGGAAAGCACACAGAGGTGAAACAGGGAAAGCTTAATTATGTCTGTAAAAGTTATTTATGAATAATGTACAGCCAATAATTCTGCGTAAACAAAACTGGAGAGCATCTAGTCCGCTATTAAAGGAAACCCTCTGATTTCAAGCCCATGAATTTCAAAGTGCATTTTAGGAATAAATGATTTAACAGTTCCCTCAAGCTAACACTTCATAAAAGGAAAAAGATGAGAATAAAAAAATATAAAAAAGCTGTCTGAAATCACTCTAGACAAAAAGTACTCGTAACTAATTGAATAAATTAAACAATGTAGGACCAAACACCCACACTGACATAGTATGTAGTAAGTGATCTGTGGGGCTGAACTTTTCTGACTGAACTGGCAGGATTAAATATTGAGATCCGTTTCTGAACAGTCATCATTCCACATAGAATGTTTAAAACATTAACGTGACCCGAGTCAGCAGTTAGCGGTTTCCCTACCCTTGCCTGCACCACACACAGAGACAAAGAGGACTGAAACTTCCTGGGGACCAAGCTATTCTATAAGACTCAAACTCAAAATGATCACACGATTTAGGTGCGGGTGCGTAGAAGGAATGAACTACATAACAATGTGGTAGAAGGGGAGGGGATGTAAACCACATGAAAATATCTGCAATCATAAAATTTGCCATACAGTATCATGTACATTTCAGGAAAAAATAAATCATACCCTAATCTTGCTCCCACGTGTGTATACTTGTTTTTAAATAGAGTACAGTGGACGTACACATATATTTGCGGTTTGGAATTTGCAAATTCAACTATTTGTGAGGTCTATTTGATACTACACTTACACAATGAATGAAAGTTAGTACATCAACAACTGCTTCAGGGTAAAATCTTTAGATTATGCGCAAAAATGCATTTACGGCACTGCTTGGGGAGCATGGATTACATTATACACATTACATTATAATATACACAAGTTACAACAGGACATTCCTTGAAAACTTGTTCTACTACAATATATTTTGGCTGGTATTTTTCATCTGGATATTTGTGTTTTATTGTATTTCATTTTTAATGTATTTAATGTTTTCTTATTTTGATTAGGTAAAAAAAAAAAAATCAAGAATGACATCGCTAAACGATATAAAATAAGTACATTGTGATGCGTTTCTCAGGATTCATGGTTTACCTACTGTGCTTTGCTATGCAGTCAACTATTCAGCATTTTACAAGAAACTGCACCACTGCAGTAATTCATCATCATCATCATCATCATCATCATCATTGACATGTGTGAGAGACCTAATGGGTGTCTGTGTGCTTAGCTGTAAACTGTTTACTGTACTGTATTTTTAAGGATACAGCCAATGTTTGAAAATGTTTGCAAGCATTTGAAATGTTATTGAAGCATTTTGGGATCATAGTTTGTGGCATAGATTTAAACTATGAATAAAGGCAACTATAATCATTTTTAGGGAAGACTGTCAGTTATTGGCAGAAATTTGCTATTCAGGCTCGTATAGAAAATAAAAACCTTGAAATTATTTGGCTTTAGCCAGAGGTGCTTCTACTTAGCACAGGTGGAGACGAGCTTGTTTACCCGCCAGTTGAGTAGATGTACCTGCGGCTAAAGCTAATCTGTGATTACTTCAAATTACAGCAATGTTGTCATTTTGTTTCTGTGTTGTCCCATGAAAAGAATAACAATAAAATATTTAGCAAAACATGAACAGGGTACTCACTTTTGTGAGATACAATGGACTGCCACTATTCACAAGGGATAGAGGCTGAGTTTAACCGTAAACATTGAATTCCTGCAAATGACGTTCCACTAAAGCGATTATAATTGCCTAAATTACTTTACTGACAAGACACAGAAAAAAACCTACAAAACTGTACGGTTCACAGTGAAATAATTTGGTCAAGTTATATGGATTTGTCTTGCTTTGGGAAGATGCAATGCAAAAGGGTTGGCATGCACTCCATTCACTAAACAGCATTTCAGTTCAAGTTTTTGTTACAGTAATCTTTCAATAGATCAGGGGTGGACAATGTGAGAAACGAAGGGCTGTCGAGGGTGACTCCAACATGCTGACCTCAACATTAATTGAAAGTATTAGTTTATTGCATTAAATTGTATTGTTTAAATAAGCTGCTACTAATAAGAAAATACTGTAGTAATCAAGAGTATAAAAAATAATTTAAAATTAAAATAACAAAATATCCCTGTTTATTTAATCAACATTCATAATAAACCACATCTACAGCCCAGTCTGCAATAGATAAATTACCTTAAATGTCACAGAAGCCTTGGTGCAGTAGAAGCCTATTGAAACAATAGGATCCTTGGGTGTGTGTTGTTGGGGATTGTCCGGGATGCTCCCGGGCTCTCTTTGCTGGTAGAGACCTTCCTCGCCCTCCTCAGAGCTCACAATGGCTGGAACAAAGGACCATGCCCAAGACACCCAGCCTTGGTTGCCATCTGCAGAAAGGCCTGAGTCCATGTAGAACTCTTGACTGGGGTACTGGTTTGGAGATTGGTTCTCTATGTCCATATCCATCCCTAAAATAAAATATATAAATAACAAAAATAGCGCCCATTAATTATACAATTCAGTGTTGAGTGGATAGTGGTGAAATACTATTTGATGGGTTGCTTAAAGCATGCAACACTGTACTTTATCTCATGTAAATATGTAAGTAACAGCACAATAAAAACCAATAATCCTGAGAGCAGTGATCAAATATTAAGTTAGCTGTGCATCTAATGTCGAAGTCGAACGTGTCTTTTCTTTAGGGAAAATATTGTATGTCTCCTGACAAGTATACATCAGAAATAAGCAATCCTCGTCATCTGATTGATAACAAGATTGTTTTCAATTTTGGAGGCAATATGGCAAGATGTATGTAAATAAGATGTGTGGTACAGTATTCCAATGTGCATTTTTGTACGCTGATAGATACATCAAAAATAAAAAGCAAGTAATAAAAAATAATTGAGAAGCTACCGGATCAACCAGAAGAAAAACTGCCCTTCAAAATTTGAAATTTGAAATCAAAATTAAGTCATTGATTAGTAAAACTGCTCCTCAAAGACAAAAAGTTATTTTGAACATTGCCTAGTATGCATGTTAATGGGTCAAAAAATAATAGTACAACCAAAATAGTAATTGAACAAGTGATTTGAAGATTGCAACTACAGAAACATCCAGTAAAAAAGCCTCTTACCACGTGAATAATAAAATTATGTGCCACCAAGTAATTGGGAAGAAGACTTGTTGGACAGAAAAATAAGATAATACAACAGAGGACAAACAAGACATAAGAAATGACCAAAAACAAAAAGAAATATGATTGAACAAATCAAACAAAACTGTCCTTGATTTCAGCGAAACTTGCTGGAAGTAAAGCAAGCAGACTGGCACATTGATTGCTTTTGTTAAAAAAACAAACGACCGAATATAATCCCTGGTCGCAGGTTTGAACAAACTACACCACGCTGTTCATTCTCTGTTACCGACCTTTCAACTTGTGTCTATTTCCATAAAGATGGAGAAAGAGGAAGCTGATGTCAATACACAAGAATGTGTAATCCCATTCCTTGCAGCCTCATGTCCTCTGCGGGAAAACAATACTGTCCATGAGGTCATTGCCTAGGAATCCCAGAGGCTAAGGGGGTGAAATTATGACATATTTTAATTAAATCTTTCACTTGGTGAATTGGCAGTTGGAAGTCCAATGTCATGGGTTATTATCTCTTTCTCTTCTCCAGTGTTCCTGTCCAATTTGGTCTCCTTTTTTCCCACTCTGTGGTAGCCTTTGAGGTGTCATTTCAACAAGTTAAGCTGTTCTGCTTCATGTCACAGACTGACGAAACCTACGTTTGAATTATGAGACAATCAGAATAAAAGAGCAATTACCAACGAAATGATCAAAACACATCGGCTTAAGTAGACTTTGAAGTATTAATCCAAAGAAGTGAGTGGAAAAATTCCCAGAGAGATGAGGGCCTAATTTACTGCATCTGCAGAAATAAAATGACCACTGTTTCCCACATTAGTTCAGCCAAAGCTTTAGTGGCTGAATCTAAAATAACTCAAATCAGAAGCGTATCAATTTCCAAAGTAGAGCTCCAGGGGCAGCATTTTACACCTGTCACATAGCTCCTCAGCTTAAACAACAAGTGGCTATGTAAGTGAGTGACCATCTGATTGACATTGAGACAGACCGAGGAGGACAAATGCGAGAAAGGCTGTGCCCTCAAAGACCAGTAGATGTCCCTCCATGTTTATGCAAGGGAAAGGTGCACCGATCACCTGACACATTAGCAAACCCTGAACTGCTCCTACAACTTGTGTGTCTCTTGGTGTAACGTTTACGCACATTCCCCTTTTTAGTTTAATATTTGAAACCCTACATAAATACACAATGCAGTTCAATGGCAAGATTCCACAACAATAAAAAAAAACTATATGCACACAGTTAAGACCAATGTATTAGTTGAAAGGGCATCTTCTGTCTGTAATTAATCGTACGGAAAATGTAGAGATTAAGTATTTTTGCACAATTCTCAAAAATCCTGGTAATGTATTTATATAAATCACCCGAGTTAGAACTTTGGAAAGGCCTTAGGCCTGAATTGAGAAAATGTATGAACAAATGGACAAAACCTTTTTGTCAAAATAATATATATATTTTTTTTTTAATCAATAAAATACAGATTATTATTATATTAAACTGTATAATCTTTTTTTTCTAATCCCAATTAATATGCTTTGTTAAATATAAAATGTCGTGGCATGTCATCAACCTGACATATGTGAGCCATATGACATTTGAGATAGCCTGATAGCCCCGTGGCCTCCAACCAATATGTGTGATATTCTGGTCCATTCAAAGGGGCTCTGAGAAAAGTGACAGACAGCAAGCACTCCTTCAAAGCAAACTCTCACTGCAAACACACTACAGAGCACAAAACATATGCATGAGCCATTGGACAAACTCCAGGCCCTCACACACATAGCACATTCTATGGAGAGGTTGTTATAGACGCACACACACGCACAAGCAGGCAAACACTCCAATTGTGCATAGACAATGACTTTATAATCATTCACATACTCTTGAAACTTTACAGATTTTGCTAAAAAGACCCAATTTCCGAACTGGATCATTGGTTGGTCAAGTCTCCTAGACCTCAATACATTAGGAGGACACAGGCTCATACCAAAATGTAGCGAGAACAAAATGAAGGCAAAGACACATATTTAGTAACACACAGTGCACAACACTGCTGTTCTGATCAATAAGCCTTAAGAATTGCATCATACTACAAATACTGCAGGTATAAAAAGCCTGCATAGTCATGTCCAACTTCAATAAGACCATGACAAATGATTACAAAACTCTCCCACTATTAACGTGACCTATAACCTGTCTAACTCAAATTAACTAAACTTAAATATTTGAGAGGGTGGAAAAATAAACAGATAATGTGGTTTGTGTCCACACCCTCTTAAAACTGGCGATGAGACTGTACAGTATTCAGAATTAACCAATCACACTGAAACCCATGTTGAATGGAAGTTCGCCCACACCTGCCACCATTTATATAGCTGTTCTAGTAGGCTTTTCCTGACATTTTTACATCTTACTGCACAAACATTGGTCCACAAAAAGCTTTCACAGCACCAGCAGTATCTCTCATTGTTTAAAGGTATTAGTCAGAAGACAGTCACAAAAGTTGTTCGTTAGCAGACTACTTTCAGGTTCATGGAGTATGACTAACAGAAAAATGGCTGCATCATGCAATACTCTTTTTTTACATCATATAGATAAAAAATAATAAATTCCTGTATCTGTGCTTTTAACCCAATGTTCACCAAAATGGTGAATTGTTTTATAGTGGTAATCTGTTGGTGTTTTTTCCTAATCTTGTTTGCAGTATCTATTTCAAATTAACTGCTGTGGGAAAAGTTAGTTAAAACAACAAAGCTAAAGATACAATGGCGTATTAGTGCCACATATAAATATTAAATATATATTTTTTAGAGGGCAGGGGCAATATTCCAAGAAGAAAAAAAAACACAAATTTGCCACTTTATAAAGTTACAAATTTGCCACTTCATAAAGTTGTTTATAAAATGGCAAATTTGCGAATTTATAAAGTAGCAAATTTACCACTTCATAAACTCTTTATTTGCCACTTTATAAAGTCGCGAAAAAAATTATCTGAATATAGCCCCCACCCTCTAAAAAAAAATACATTTATAAGTGGCCTTAATACGCTGTCAAGATAGAATAATAGAGATGACATGTAACTTTCGCACATTTCAGTTCATACAGTGAGAGTCATCATAATCAAATGTGGTTATATTCATAATCGATTAAAAGGTAAAGATGTTTGTTAGTTGTTTTTTACAAACAAAATGTGTGTTTCCCATTTGTGCCAATCCACTCAAACATTAGAAAAACCTCACAACACACACGACCAAGCACATGTCACAAAACGCATGAATACTGAAATAATGATGCTCCTGTTATTTAGTCACAAATGTACTGACTCAAATATGAACCTGTTCAGTTGAACACAAAGCTGACATACTCGCAGGAAACCTCAACTTAATTAGTTGTTTGACTGGTAATGTGACACCACAGGTTTATTGTACCTTCTGCCATCTAACTGAAAAGCATTACATTGTTTGAACAGTCATTATACCTCACGTGGCATATATGGATGGAAAAGATATGTTTGAAATGAATAAATATTTTTCTGGCAAATTACCGGTGAGTAATATTGGATAAATTCCAGCAGTGCCCCAAATGACCTCACATGGCACTGTCGTGTGCCACGGTGCGCTGGTTGGGAATTACTGAACTCTCAATAATACATGATTTGAGCTCTAATTCTTCTGGTGTTACTATTAAGGCAAACAAAGCAAAGAAGGCCTAATGTTCATGTACAAGCCAGAACTGCTCCCAATCTTATCTGAGCAAACACACACCCAGTTTCTTTACTCTGTCGATTACTTCCAGCAAAACAAGCTCTGGAGGTGCTCGGGTTCCAAGAGTTGGTCCCCTCTTGTATATTTTTGTGATAGGATACTAATTCATTCTTGGAGGCTCCAAATAGTAGTAGCATGACACCAACTTTTACATCTGGCACTGGAAACCAAAGTGAGAGCCACGCCAACTTACAGTAAAAGTTCCCGGCCAACAGGCAGGGAGTAAGTTGGTGGGAGTAACTGAAGCAGCCACAATATATTGCGTTCTTGCTCGACTACCTCCCTTCTAATGACCACTTTTTCTATTTGGTCCGGGTGCTACACAAAGGGTGTTGGCCCATCGAGACCTGGGACTCGATAACTCTATCGTGTTGATGATGATGAGCATGAGGTGGGGTTTTGTTATGGTTGTGTTTTCAGTTATTGAAATAATTTATTTATTATTCTATAAAAATGCAGAGGGAGTGGGGTCGTTTCACGGCCAATACCCCAATAACCGGCCACCAACACTCGCAAGCCTATTTAAAAAAAAAGGGGGGGGGGGTCATTGCCAAACCATTAATGTGAGTGACTCGTAACGATCGCTGATTGGACGTCAAAACTTGCAACAAATGGCTACCATTTAAGTTTTAGTATTATGGGCAAGTGAATGAAACAAAATAAACTAGATAAAACTGAATAAAACAGTAGTTACAGGTTACTGTTACATAATAACATAGTAAAACCAAAACTAGGCATGTGATCATTAAACTTAATATCACATTCGCAAATGCTCCAGGTATCATTGTGTATTATGCAGTGTGCATATATCTGTGAATGAAGTCAGGACCATGTGTGTTTTAGTTGGCTCCAGGATGTGAGGAGTGTGATTTCCTATGAGGTTCAAATCAGAAACTACGAGATGGGCCTGTGTTTGATTTACCCTTGTTTCTTCACTTGAATGCACATGGAGGGCTCTAGCTTGATGACAATGGTCTGTGTTCAGTTAAAAAGGCTCAACTTTATTGGTTGAAAACGCAGGAGGAAGATACACAATGGTCAAACTTACTGTCGCGTTTATAAAAAGAGAGGGAAAATAAGATGACAGTATAGTGGCAAGTCACTTAAGGGTGGCTAATTCTAGTCCTGCTATGGATAAAATAAGAATTGGGAACCAGTTGGTGGCGGAACTAGTTCGTTTATCAAACTTTGTGGTACTAAATGATGTGCACCCCTGAGTGCTGACTCTCCCTCGCAATGGTTCACTTAATCAAATCCATAAATTTCTGTGCATGCCTGTCAAATGAAAAGTGGAAGAAGAAAAAAATAACTTCGCCTCTAGGGGACAACTAGTCTTTCTATTCAGCAACATTTATTTTCTTGAGTAGATTAGTGCCTAATGTGCAAATCGGTCCAGAGTACAAGCCAATGAGTTCATGTCCATTGGAAAGTGTAGAACAACTAAAATACAACTAAATGTCAGTGTTAAACTACCAATACACTCTAAAAGGAGAATTGTTGAACCAATTTAAGATTACAAATAGAATTGTTGACCAACTTGAAAAATTGCTTCAATTGCTAACACACTAACACGATTGAAGTTAGTCCAAAGTGAATATATTACCGTATTTTCACGACTATAAGGTACACTTCAAAGTCTTAGATTTTCTCAAAAATCGACGATGTGCCTAATAGTGAGGTACACCTTGTGCGTTGACCAAGGTCCAAAATCTGACTGACTGTGTGGGAGGACCTCCCGTGACACATTCCTTATATACAAGAAAGGCGTACCTGACTGAGGACAGACATGAGAGCACGGAAGAGTCAACTTGGTGGCGAGTTATCCAACCCCCCCGCCACCCATCTCCCCTGAGATGGAACATACCAAATGCAAAGGGGTGACCGAGGTAAACTGCTACATACAGTAGTGTATGGTTTCCTTTTTTTCCTTTCTTTTTTAAATGCTTTATTGAACAACGTGCACTTACAGCAACAGACATTGCAAAAGTCACTTTGAAGTAGAACAAGTGTACACAGTGTAGTTAAACAGATCACACCCCATACTAAAGACGCCACATTGGTTTTTAGCACGCATCACCTTTCCTTCCTTATCTCTGTGACTCAAATGCGCAAACATCTCTCAGCCGCTGTGAAAAATAAAGTTCAACAAATGAATGCGGAGCTTGCTATCATTCCAAGAGGCTGGCGATCACAGCTACCAAGACTGGAAGGCAGCACCGTGCTAGTTACACCACAATTTGTCAATGGATCATAAATGCTTGGGCGAATGCAAAAGCCGACATTATTTCCGAGGACACGACAACAAGACAATGAGACGGAGCCTGACGTGTTTGATGGAGAACTTGTCCAGTTGTTTGTTTCGGATACAGAAGATCATAAGGACTATGAGGAATCTGTGGATTAGGATTGACAAAAGCAATGCGAGTACATTGTTATATACTTCAAGTTAAACTGAACTCACTGTTTACATTGTTACTTCAAACAAACTCAGTTTTGTTCAGTCCGCTGCCTTTTTAAGAACATGCGCTAGCACTTGTTTTAGCATAATAGCATGCTACCATATGTTTTGAGCTAGCGTATGTTTAACCGTGCCTGCGCCCAATAGTCCGGTGTGCCTTATGTGTGTGTTAAACACAGAAATAGCACCCGTAACTGTGACTGCGTCTTATAATACGGTGCGCCTTATGGTCGTAAAAATACGGTAAGTTTAATTAATTATGAGCTCGTTAAACTTAATGGGGTATAAGCCACGGAGGAGGCGGGGCTTCCGACTTCCGTAAGTCACACACCTAACACTGTTTCCGGTTACTGTTGCGACGTAATAAACCGTGTCCCAATACTCACACTGCCACCCTTGTGCCCCTCAATTGTGCATTCCCGTTAATGGGTGCAAGTGTGTAGGGTGTCTCAGTTCAGAGTGCTTCGGAGTACTGAGACACCTTACACACTCACACCCATCAACAGGAAGGCGAAACCGAGGGGCACAAAGGCGGTAGCGCAAGTACTGGGACGCAGCCCACATGTCGCAAACCAGAACCGGAAACAGAGCTGATGTGTGAAAAAGTCGGAAATCCCGCCTCCTCCGTGGCATATACCCCATTGAAGCAATTTTTTTTAAGTTGGTCAGCAAATCAATTTGTAATCTTAAATTGGTTCAACAATTCTCTTTTTAGAGTGTATGTCACACTTTAGTTGCCATGATTACTACTTCTTCCTTTTTCTTCTTTTTCCATTTCTTCCTCTACTTTCTTTTGGGCGGTAGCCAACTAATTGTGGCGCATTATTGCCACCTTTTTTAGCATGCAGCATCCGCTACAGGAATTTACTATTTACAGCAGTAAATGGCACAAAAAGTGACCAGAATTCTACCTTTGGCTACAATGCAACACAGGATAAGGTAAGCCACTTTAAAATAACAGAAAAACGTTTTTATAGCTGGAAGCGGAAGTTTCGAACCGGAACTCAGTTGCTGCCATTAATATGATTAGAGGACGAGTTTTGGATGCCACTCAGATGCAATTTTTTCTTTATTTTGTATTTTTTTGTGTCATTTATTTTTGACTTGTGTGACTTTTACTCTGGAACGACTTGCTGTCCGAAAAAAAGGGCATGTTTGTGTAAAATAGATGCTATGTTCAAGAAAAGTTTGTGATTGAACAATATTTGATAAAAAAATAAAGCACATTTTCATCACAGCTGCAAGACATAAAGCCATTATTAAGCATAGGTAAGTACAGTAATTTCTGGACTACAAGGCGCACCTGACTATAAACCGCGCTAGCTAAATTTGGGGAATATTCAAGTTTGTTACACATATAAGATACACCCGAATGTAAGCCGTGGCACATGTTTTAATGTGACCGCACTGGATTCCCGCTAATTTATTTTCCATAAGGATGGCACAAATTGTCTTGCTCTCGTTCTGTCTCTTCTACTGTATTTGGGCTCACTTTGTTTGTTTTGCTCTGCCTTGACATTCTTGCGCTTCCTTTATAGTGCGCCCCATTGTGATTTGATGGACAAGCCGCACCTTTGTATTAGCCGCAGGGTTGAATGAAAGTGAAAAGTAGTGGCTTGTAGTCCAGAAATTACTGTAAGTACTTGTGCTGGGGGGAAAATGGTGCTATTTGTGCATTCTTAGTTATATAATTTTTTGTAACCGCCATTTTGTACTGTGTTTTTGGTACGTTATATAATTTTTTGTAACCGCCATTTTGTACTGTATTTTTGGTACGTGACTCTCTTTTACAGCATAATAAAATCATTTTCTTTTATGATCACTCATGATGTCCATTTTTTAGCTCACAGGGAAAATGATGACTAGATATGGTAACATGGACTAAAATATTTTTGTATAGAGGTTAATGTTATAAGACTAACATTCAACTTTTACTAGAAATATACATAATGCTGCATATTGCCGTACTTGGCCACAACTGTCCTGTTTTCCTGTTTATTGGAAGTTAGCAAGATCATTTTATAGTACAAGTCCAACATAAAAGGATTATATTTATTTTAAACATCCCTTTGAGGTGAGGTCTGGAAGGTTATACAGACAGTATGAAGGCGAATCAATATCTGCACTGCTTTAGCATGAGATTTGTTTTTTACAACATCAAAATGAGAAGCCAGTGACAATAAATAATATTTAAAAAAAACTGAACACATCAAACAACAAAGTGGCCTCCAAAAGACATCTCACTCACCAGGTATATTTGTTCCATCTTCCCTGACGTGACAGCTGCCTTCTTCTCGTTCTGCCTCTTTATGCCCACCTATTTCCCCATAGTAGAGTGCAACAATCAGTTGTAAAATGCGGATAAACATGGGAAGTTGCTGATCCGTAATCGACAACTTCAGGCTATCCACCATGGTTTGGATCTGAGTAGACATAGAAAATAACGGATGATGTTGGTTAATTCTAATGAAGGTTTATTGCTTGAAATTATATCCCATTGCATCATCTAATTTTCCAGAGTGTCCTCTCAACGCATGCAATTAATAAAATATAAAATGATTAAAAATGTATGTTTTAAGATTAAAAATCAATTTACAACATAATAATAAAATCATTTAAACAAATACACTGATATACCAAACACACTCACACCCCATCATTACCACTTAATGCTCCTCTAAGGCTAGCCTCAAACCAGCCACAATATTTTACAACACGCATTTGTACACTTATAATAATACATACTAAATACAGTACGCACAATTTCAGGAAGAAGCACTATACATTACAATATAAGGTATATAACTGCAAGCAAGTAGAGATTATATACAAATCAAATGAGTCCAGAAGAACATAGAAATAAAAAACAAGAACAGGATGTTTGACAATGAATAAGTAGAGAGGATTTGAAAGTATGAAAAGTGATTATTGGTCCTAGGCTAACCCTATGGAGCTTTAAACTTGATTGCACGCTGACCAATTTATTTCCTAATTATTAGTGTGACGAAAAATAAAGATGATACTTCGATTCTCATTTCTCAAATTATGTTGTTGCATGAAAGTCATAATGGGAGGCACCCATTTATTGTGTAGATTAATTATTTCAATTACAAGGGAGGAATGTTTAGATTTCCGAATTTCCTTAGAGTTCACAGGTGTCTGATGAGGTATGAATGATAAGACAATATTTTGTCTTTGGTGAAACAAAGTTAGTTTTGATTATCTGCGGATAAAAAAACAAAAATAAATTGCCTGAATTAGAGTGGATTGAGAATAAGACTTTATAACCTTAAAACAAAGTAAGTACAAAGGAGGTTAGGCCTGAATTGAAATCAATACCCACATAATACAATGACAAAAAAGTCACAAAATAACTTGCTAATGTTATTTCTTAATGTACAGTATAGTTTATATAGTAATTCCATTACAAAATGAGTAACGATGTAATGATTGGTGGGCCATGGAAAATGTGTACTTCATCCACAACACTGGATGCAACTAGGAGATTATTATATAAAGTAAAAAAAAATAATAATAAATAAATTTCAATGAAAAAATACGGTCAACGGTCAGATGTCATCACCTTTTTTGCCACAGGGATCACACTTTGCTTAACTAATAGGAACTTTCACTAGCCTTAATATGAACATTTAACTTAGCATTTCAGGACATAACATAAAACAGTCCTTCGTTTCTATTTTTTGATCATTTGATTCTATTTACTGCCACTAGGGCATTTGCATAGTTTTGATCTTTACTGATAGTTATTTGTTGTTGTTTTTTTTACTTACTTTGATGACAGAGGGTATCTTAGAATTTATGTTGTCATAACTAAAATGAAGACGCGTTCGGAAGGAGCACTTGTACAGCAGTGGGTCCTGGTAGAACTCAATCTTGCCACTTGCATTCCGTTTGTCCAAGCACACAGTACAATCAGAAAAGTTGATCACTTTCCGAAGAACAAGTTCTGGAGCTGTTGAAAGAGCAAAGTTCCATGTCAGTGACCCCCTTTCTCTATCCCAACTCTCTCATTCGTTGAAATTGTAAATCCCTATATTAGCATATCCCTAAATTCATGCAAAAAATAATTGCCTGCTGTCCATAGACTCCATACTCATAGACCTTAATTTTGAGGATGGTCCACAGGTGCTCAAAAGGGCTGAAGTCAGGGATTGATTACAGACGCTCCCCTACTTACGAACATTCGAGTTACGAACAACGGTACATACGAACATGTCTGCGCGCATGCGCGCATGTCCAAAAATGTTCGGAAAGAGATGCTGTAAGTTAGATTTTGTATTGCGCACCTTTTTCCGAGTACTGTAGTGCTTCTTTCCGCCGCTAATACCGACGCTTGGCGCTGTGAGAGCTCACCCAGCATTGGAGGCTCAGCAACGTGTCGAGGAGGAGGAAGAAGAAGAAACGCCTGTCGCTCATAGATAAAGCCATCGCACTCTTCGAGCAGCAAGACCCAAATATTGAACGTTGCACAAAGGTTGCAAATCAATTGAATGATGCCATACAGTGCTACTGCATCATTTATGATGAAAAAAGAAGAAAACTGTGCAATCGTCGTTAGATCGCTTCTTTCGGCCAGTTTCTAGTAAATCCTCCAAGGAAGATACTCATCAACCCTCATCTTCTTCTCCTCGACCCTCAACTTCTTCCTACATTGAAGTTACGGAGGAGGAAGTAACTTTTGAAGCCCATTCCAGAGACGACGAAGAACCTCTCATGATATAAAATCCTCCTCTTCCTCCTCCTCCATTAAATCCTTAAGCATCGAGTACATCTTCCAAAAGTAAGTTAAACTTCATTTTATTTATCTTATTACGTACATGTACATACTGTGTGTCTCTCTCGCTCCCTCTCTCTAACATACGTAGTACAGTACTATACGTATTCTCTTTAAACATAAATTATAATACAAAATATAGCACTGAAGCAACTTACGAACAAATTCACCTTACGAACGATCGCTCGGAACGTAACTCGTTCGTAAGTTGGGGAGCGTCTGTATGTCCACGCCCTGTTTTTTTCTCCCTGTAGTCTATAACCATAGTTGCTACAGCTTCCATAGTATCTTTCTGCAGCATGAGAGAGTCCATTGTCTTGCACGCAATTTTTTTTACTGCGCACGACACAGTTCTTTGTTTGATAGCATGACAGAAAACAGAATGGAAGTAGGAACTCCACATATACTGTAGCGGTCATTTTTGACACATCTTCAGGCAGCGTGTAGGTGTCTACAATTTCATTGCCCTTTATTCCAGCCCTCCAAAAAAACCACTCTGCCAGCTCCTTGCTACAGCGTCCAGCCTATTTGGGACAGGGTGACCACCCATCAATGATCCAGAATGTCAACCATCTGTACCATTTAAAACAGCACATAATTCATCAGTGAATAAAAATACAGGGTGGATGAAAAGTAACTTACTTTTCTTTCATTCATCTGGTAAACTCATTGTTAACTTAAAAACGGTCTAAAAATTGATAGTAATCTTAACTGGCAGGAGAAACAATTATGCATATTAAATCCCCAGAAAACAAGAACCCAAATGTTTAACTTTAATCCTATAAACATAATGATTTTGAACAGTGTATTATTATAGATTCTAGTGTTTACTGTTGGTGTCTTTCTTACCAGTGACGTCCATGAATGCCCTCTCCCACACATCGTCCACAGTGTAGCACTCTGCTGAAGTAATGTTGACTGACAACACAATGTCATCCTCAACGTACTTCAATATCAAGTTGTTCACCAAAACATTCACGTTATTCACCACGCGTCTGATCAGGCTCTGCACATAACCTATAACAAAAACAAGCATACAATTAAGAAACACGTTATACCATATAAGTATTATATCTTTTTTTTTTTGATTATTTTTTATCATTGTTTAGAGCTATGAGTTGTACTAGTTATGGCCTGAATTACTGAAGGTTTGTACGGGCAAAAAAAAATAAATGGGCACAAACTTGATTATGCATGCAAACCGATGAGGAAATTGATTTACTAATTGTGTGGAACCAGGATTGCACCTACTAAACAAATAGGGCTTTTGTATCTTTCATAATAGAGCATCTGATATGCAGGTGCAAACCAGTGGTGCCAGCATAGCGCAAGAAAAATGAGAGGCAGAGCGGTGAGAACTCTCCGCTCGAATAAATATTTTTTAAATGCCAACAATAATTAGCGTGGCACGTCGTCAATTCAGCAGTGCAGTTTTGTAGCTTCTGAATGATGTAAAGGCTGACAGGAAGCAAGTCACAAGAAGCCACATCACCTCTGACAAACCGCATTTACACTCTGCAATTCCGTGTGTCTGGGGCATTTCAGCACATTAGGACTAGGGGTGCACCTACCGATCGGCTGGGCAATTTATCACCCCCGATTACCTTAACTCATTTGCTCCAAAACACGTATAAATACGTTCTAATTTAAATGTTTTAAGTGTCCCAAAGACGTATTTATACGTTTTTATGTTGTTGTTTTTTTTATGCTAGAGGATACAGACGGCTTTGATGCAGCCGCTGAACTGCAGAGAACGAGTAAGGATCGGCAGGCCAGACTTTTTCAAATATCGGGGATCAGCTGAGAAATTGCGATCGGTGCACCCCTAATTAGGACAATTAGTGCTGGCCTTTCCCAAAACACCCTTGCAGGGTTGCTGCCCCAAGTTTTGAATGCAGTTTTGCCACACACTAAAGGCAAATTGAATAAACAAAGCATGGCTCAGCCTCATGGTTTCTGGCTTCCCCAGAATAATCACGGAGATCAGTTTATTTTTTGTTGCTCATTAATGTTTGTTTATGTCTTTCATTAACACTTCAAATTTCATTTTGCAACTAGCGGCACTTTCACAAATTCCCCATGGTAAAGGCAGCGCTACCTAAAGTACAAAATCCTCTTTTAAATAAAGGAACCTAAAATACTGCAGACAGAATCCTCCAAATCATCAGACCAGTGCCGTCATTTATTTCTCCAGTGTGCTGTATAACAGTCACAGAAAAGTAAAAACATACTGTACCTGTATAAACAGCTTGAGTTTTACCTGTATTTCAAAACTAAATGTTTATCTTCCTGTATTTTCATGAATACTCTAAAGAGCAACAGAACCAATAACGAAGCAGCACTAAAAAAATGCTCTTGATGAAATTAATTAAAATGAATTTGTAACAAGTTGTGGTGTGCCTGACTAGACATGACAAAATTATTAAAAGTTTGCTGACTGACCAATTAGGCAAGTGCTGAGGGTGACATAAACTCAGCTACAAACGCAATGTGTGTTTGTCACATAGGTGCCTGGCTTGGCATGCATCTGCATGCCAAAATTTGTGTGTGTTCTGGCTTCTGCCGTGTGTATGAGTGTGGCTGTGGTTCTGAGGTCAGTTAGAAAGCTGCTGTTGCATCAGCACCCTGGACATTAAACCAGCAATGTTATTTCCCTTTCTGGATCTAATTTGTCCACTGCTGGGATGTTTTTCACTCGTGTTTCACTTTTCTTGCATCACAGGCTCACGCAAAGACTCTCTATGAACTATCGCACTAGTGTGACCTTCTGTAAACAATTGACATGGCCAGCAAACCTATCCTACAGCCAAAAATATGTGCTATTCAAAAATTTTCACCCAAGCCAAAAAAGCTAGGAGGAAAATCGTGGGGGGAAGTGGGTTGGGGGGAATGCAAGTGGGACACTTTGTGACTTTAATGTTCTGCATGCTGGGAAAGTCTCTCAACTCCAACACAACCTTATTTAATCTTGATTTTGCCTGAAATTTTTCATTTTTGACTGGATTTTGAAGATTTGAAAGGACCCCAATATCACTAAAGTGAGAAAAA
This sequence comes from Vanacampus margaritifer, assembly GCF_051991255.1. Lineage (NCBI taxonomy): Eukaryota > Metazoa > Chordata > Actinopteri > Syngnathiformes > Syngnathidae > Vanacampus > Vanacampus margaritifer. Next base: position 9,471,826 of record NC_135440.1, on the reverse strand, counting down.
AAACTGTGATCAGGTAATTTTAACAATATTTACACAATGCATTTTAGAGACATGTTTTATGCATTCATGTAGCCTTTGGTCTGAGAGAGGGAAAGAGATTTGTTAAATCCCAAATTGCTTACTACGTTACTTGTCTAGTACTGAATGTAAAAAGCTCATGGGTGGGATATTCAGTATCCTTAAGTAGCATTTGCCAGTAATACCAGAACAGCTGCCGTATTTATTCTCTTTGTAGAGGCCCCAGTACCACGACAGCAGTAGCACTGGACCCTGGATTTATCTCAGGAGTGTGTTTGCACTGCAGCCCAAGAAAATCTCAATCTCCTCCAATCACGCACATAATTACACAATCATGCATGCACAATTCTTGACATACTCAGTAGTAGAAGTAACACATTTGTGTTTTAAGCACTCCACTGACACAAGGGGTGCTAAAAAAATCGTTTCTGCAATATATCGCAATATTACAGTGCGCAATTCTCGAATCCATTCGATATGCGGCCGAATCGATGTTTAAACATCAATTTTTTAATGGAAATATTCAACAAAATGTCTTACTTAGGTTTAGGGTTTACACGTTAAGCATGGAAGAATGTTATGTTACATTAAGCTTTAATATTTTATTTCAATGCTGTTCAAACATGAAACAAATTGCAATAGATCGTTTGTTAAATACAGTGGCTCACAGTTGCAAGCCTGAAGTTTCAGATAAATAAATACATTTTTATGTACAAGTTTACTGATTAGTACTTTCTACATTTGAGTTAAAAAAAAACAATCACAATAATCAATTTATAGATTTGTATCGGGATTAATCGGTATTTAATCGATCGTGACCTATGAATCGTGATACGGATCGAAATCGCCAGGCAATTCACACCCCTAACTGACACTATAGTAAACACAGTATAAAAATTCCAATTCATAAGAATTTGAAAAGTCGATAACAAAGAGATCATTTAATACCTTTATTTGACTGATATACTGTATGACAAGTATCATTAGGTATGATCTTGTGGTTCTATGACTAGCTGGTTTCTGAACATCCAGTGTTGGGAATAACGCTGTTAAAGTATAAGATCATTACTAACAGCGTTATTTTTGCAGTGACGGAGTAATCTAATTAACTACCTTTCCCATCAGAGCATCTCCGAAATGCATCATGTTACTAGAGCTACAAAGCCAAGCTTTCAGTCAGATTGTAAAAAACATGCTACATCATCAATTGCTTTCTTTCACATTGCGACATTATACCAAGTGTGAAAGCACTGACACTTAGTTTAAGAAAACAATTTGATTCTCATAATCATTGGCATCACACCGTGACAAACAAATAGCGTGGCTGGGGGGTCATTGTTAGTTGTGCCATCCACAGTCATGGTTTCATTCAGTGAAATGCATGTGTACACAATCTTGTTCAACACATTTATGGTGCAGGCGGGAGGGAACAAACCTAAAGTAAAAAGCAGTGATTAAAATTCTTAGGTATTGAGACATTATTGTGTCATTTAGCTTTTTATGCAAAGTGGTGTTGATGACAATCACTCAGATTGTCTGTGAGCAACAAAATGCAAATCAGTGCATGACATAATACAAGTTAAGCAAGAATGCATTATCTAGTACATTAAGCTCAGCAAAACCTTGTTTTTTACTTGGACTTAGTCCTGTGTGTGTTGCAGATCTGTTGTGTTTATGCGTGAATTTCGTTTTATGGAACCATGACACCATGCATGACATGGGAAAGAATGATTTCCCAGTTACGGACAGAGTATGGATCAACGGTATGCGCTACTGCACGTCTATGAGTGGGCTCACTATGTGCTCGCACTTGCACACTCGTTCGTATGCGTGCATGAGCGTGTGCACGTAAATATGCTCTCCCAGCAACGTATTTCGCTTGTGTGGGTTGGTTAAAGTCTCAGCGACTTAACGCCAGTCCTGGGTTACATGAAAAACCCTTCACCCGCGCGTCACGCAACTTCATCAACATCATATATCAGTATGAGTTTAGCTTAAGATGTTTGTTTTTTACTGGATGTTTCTGATTTGGATATGAACTCAGTTTACTGTGCAACAATGTATAAATACAGATACCACAAAAAAAAATCATTAATACTGTGCTGATTAACTAATTACTTTTTAGAGGGAGTAACTGAGTTGCTAACTGAATTACTTTTTGTAAAAAGTCATTTGTAACTATAACCTATTACTTTTTAGGGTAACGTGCCCAACACTACTCCGGAACGGAAACTGCAATCAGTGACAAAACTACTCAAGGTCAAAGCACCTGGTCTTTTCGTCCTATACAGTAGTTAACCGTTTCCATTGGTAAGCATCTCTATGGAAGCTTCACATCCTAAGCTAAATGGCAAGCATTGGATGGAGCTGTCTAATGCCACCACCACTAGATTGTTATACAAGTGACTCAATATTTGGCCCGAAGAGTTTCTACATGCTGTAGTTGGTTGGCGCATTGCTGGAAAAGTGTGGTGGGATTTTCTCTGTCTCTCTCACACCTACCTCAGAGCTCAGCTAAATGCAGGCCCTAGGGGAGAATCTGAGGTGAGGCACCTTGCTTTAACAGCTGGGTGAGAGATATTATCTCATAACATCAGGCATGGAAATGGATCCTCCCCAGATACAACCATCTAGGACTGAATATAAGTTCATATATTCATGCATGCTGAGTTTCGGATAACTTGGGTGTTACACTGTGACCTACTCTGTAAGCTGAATAGCCCTTCTTTCCCATTCTTCTTTCTTTTTTTCTTTTTTTCTTCTACAACCCCCCTCAAACAAACCATTTTTCCTATTAATATAGTTTAGTTTTTAGACTACGTTCATTTAATAATGTGAATTGTTTTATACAAGTGTACATGCAATTTTAGAATTGATTTAGAAAACAAAAGCTAATACATAGTCTGTCTACGTTAGTGTTTCGCAATCAGGGGTACTGGATATGTGGAAACATTTAATTATGTTTTACTTTGAAGATAATAAGTATTCTTAGTCATTTGGTAATAAGCATGTCAATAAAATGTTATTTATGCGTTACTTGTTTACTCATGGAGACAACAACCTGTGCCAAAGCAGTGCCAAAATCACAACAGCTGCTCAAGTGTTTCATTCAAGCTCAGATGACTGATGAAAAGTAAGTAAATACTGCTATAGTGGATCTTCATATTATTCTTGTTCAGAGTTTTGTTTCTGATATTTAAAGTTTAAATGCCTGTTAAAGGGGACATTCAAAAGAGATACATGTTTTGTGGTAAATGTTAAAAGGGTTACTGATAAAAGCAGGTTTTTTTTATGTTGTTTTTTATTTATCTATTTTCAAGGCAACATATTTATGTTTATGTTTAATTCGAGTTGACAGACAGATGGACTGATATAGCAGCTGTATTTACAATTACGCTGACAAAGAACAATCATTAAGGGGGGAACATGTAAAAGCTGCATTTGAGGGGTCCCAAGGGGGAAAAATTCATCAATTTGACCTGGGATAGTACTGGCTCATGGCTCATACTTGGTTTTCTTGTGAAAATGTGTGCTAATGTGTGAATAGCATGCTTTGTGACCTGTTCTATATCTTAAGTGCTGTGTGAAAACTTGCCCTATTTAAATGATAGTGACTTAAACTTGCATTTTTATCAATTGGTTTGGTGAGAAGCTGTTATGCAGGAAATTCACTGCATGTTGGGCAAATATATGTTTAAAAAGAAAACCATACTGAATTTCTGGATGTACAGTATTTTGAACAAAATTACTGTATACTATACATATAATTATAACATTTGTGGGATTTGTCAATTATCGTTGAATAGGTTCAGACTGAGCCAATGAATTGATTGAAATAGCATACAATTAACATTTGTAAAACGTCACAGATAAACCCACACATTCATCAACATGTACTGTATTTACACTAGTGAGCTTCCTTAGTTCTTTAGTACACATAATGTCAAATTCAATAGCATAATTTTTTTCTCGTAAACAGGTAAGACCTAAATATTATTAGATGGCAAACTTCAGCAGTCACTGTTCTATCTAATTCTTTAAATTACAACAATAGTCTCAACATTGAAGGCCAACTGAAGCCCTGGATTGAGTGAACAGGACTATGTGCCGAGTATGTGTCCCTGTCCTCCCCCACAGATTTCATTGGCGGTCATTCAAAATGACAGTCGTAGCTTTACTGGCTCCTGGGCCATCATTCACCTGGGGGCAGGTCTGGGTCACTTGGGGCTGTCTGCTGGATTCGGCGGGGTTTGCCGACAGCCTTGGAACTCTCTGAGATACTGCGACTCGTTGAGCTAGACTCACTCTCATGGTCATCCTGATGGGGAAAAAAAACAAAAAAACAAGCTCGTGTGAAGATGGACACTTATATGATATTCAATTGCAGATGTGCCAGCATCTGTGTATAAATTTGTTGCAACAAAAGAACAATACAGTTCTGACCAATTTATTATGTTATTATTTTGTCATTGTGTACACCAGGCGCAAAGTAACGACAGCACTTACAGCAGATATGTGTAATATGAGGTGCATTTAGCTGGCAGCAACCAAGAGTGTTTCTTTAGGTCCACATTAATACCAACCAGAGGTTACTCCCACTATAGGCTCTACAAATAAATGGTGGGCTTTGGATGAGTCATGGTCTTTTGTCTGCACCACTATACATCACCTTTTAGTGAATGCAAGTCAAGTCAAGAATGTAACCACAACATGCATGCATGTAACAGTAAATAACAAGAAGAATGTACTATTTTTTCTTCTCAGGTATTGCTGAGGAATCAAAGTGGGATACAGTATCGGCAGATAATTAAAACCAAAGACTCTGACTCGGGTACCAACAAAGTGTGATCAGGACATCCCTACAAAATAGATTTACCACTTAATTGATAGGTATTTTACCTTGCATTTATCACACTACACCACTTCTACATGCAAGCAGGGGCGTGGTGGCCTTCGGGAATTTCAGCGTGTTTCCCCAAACAGCTGGCCCATTTCCGGTCCCCTGTCCCCCGCACCCTTCACCCCCACCCATGGTCGATGAATAGGATTTGACGTATGTCAGCCTTTGCTCACCCCCCCACCCCCACGCCCCACCACCAATTATTTTCCCAGGCCGATTTTTGTTCCCAGCACATCTACTAAATGCTAATCCCCAAACTCGTTAGGGTTATAGGTTGTCTACAACTAATTTTTAACTCTCCACCATTGTGGTTTTAAAAAATGTCGGTCATGAAAATGGAAGCATGCCATTCTGTGACACCATCAGAATTATAAACACAGATCACTCAAGGATTATTATAGCGCAAACTCTCCACACGTACAGGGTTTGATTTAACTGATCATCATAAATTCATTCATGTAAACATGCTGCAACAAGGTAGGGAGATATTTAAAAAAATATATATGGTAATTAACTCTTTGACTGCCAAAAACGTTAAATGACGTTTAGTAAAAACCTACGGAGGGCCGCCAAGGACGTTAAAAGATGTTCTCCAATTTTATTATTATTATTTTTTTTTTTTTTACTTGGGAATTTTTTTCAAAGACGAAAGGCATCGACCAACGCTAAAGAGCACATTGATGACGACGACGATCATCATCCATGATGATGATGGTGACTCCGAGGTTGGAAGCATTGACGCGGCAGTAGAAGATGTGAGGCGGAGCTAGATGGCTGAAGAAGCGAACAATGGCGATCGGTTGCAAGCAGCTCACACTTGGGAATTTTTTTCAAAGACGAAAGGCATCGACCAACGCTAAAGAGCACATTGATGACGACGATGATCATCATCGATGATGATGATGGTGACTCCGAGGTTGACGCCGAAGTTGGAAGTGCTGACGCAGCGGCTATGACGACGTCATAAAGGTTCACGGGCTAGCGATGCTAACACCGGAAAACGCGGCGCACAACCGAGCACGCTCAGGCGGACGTTCAATCGGACGACGAAGAGTACCCCGAGTCCAATGCATATTGATCGGAGGAATGGGTACAGTCTGCTACTTGCTATTCCCCGGAAAAAAAGGCCGTCAAGAAAGTGTAACGTCTGCACGCGAAACGGACAATCGAAGTGAAACGTATCTGTTGTGCAAATCCTGCTCCGTCTCCTTGCACGCAGGGCAGTGTTACGAAAAGAAAAACTGTATTTGAAACATCAACATAATTGCAAATAGTACCACAGTTGCACACATTTGTAAATAGTTTGCGAAATTGTTTTGTCAAATTGTTACACTGTTGAATGGAAATAAACATATTTTGCAATCTAAAAACACTTTTTCATTGTTGGCGGTGGTGTATTACAGAAGTAAAGCACTATTTAGGTGTTTGTGGCATCATTCATGGACAAAAAGAAGTGTAGAATTCACTCGAGTGCATGAAATAACATCGTTTCACAAAAAGCTCTTTTTCTCCGCTTTTTGTTTCAAAACAGAGCATTTTGGTGAAACTAACCATTTTCTATTGTTGATTACTGAAGAACGGAATAAGGTAGAAACAAACTTTTTTTTCTGATGAAAGATGATAGTTGAATCTTTCATTTGGTAGTATGTGTGTTTCCATAGTCCAAACACAACATTTTCTGTGGACCTTGAAAGATCAGTCAAAATGCTTAAATCGGCTGGCACTGGCGACATCCCGTTTCTGAAAACGTCTGGCAGTCAAAGAGTTAAAAGGTTGGGGGTGGGAAAAAAAAAAATCTGTGCTCTTTGTTGCAATTAATAATATCAATACACTAACGACAGTATCGATATTTTATGATGGCACACCAGCGCTAAGGACATAATGGATTTTCACTATCATTCAGAGATATCAGTGAAGTTGGAAACATATTCAACGTAACACGCCGCCTACACCAAAGCTAACTTAAAAAATAAAGCTTTAGAAAACAATACATTGATGCCAATGCAATTGCCTTGGGAGCTTTTACTTTGAAGTCGGCCTGCGCGGCGACGGGACCGCCAGCTTGACTTCCTTTTTCGATGTGTTGGCTTACATATCGAAGTTTTTATTTAAATTACATATTTTCTACCAACATTTTCACAATGCCATAACGAAAATAACCACTAATTTATTATGCTAAAAAAACGCAAGTTAATTATGTCAAGTCAAGTTTATTTATATATCCCCTAATTGAACCACAAGAGGGCAAGGAAAAAAAAAAAAAAAACATCAGGCGAAAAATAAGAAATTATGTCATCATTATATGATACGCCGCAAGTCTCCAACGTTAGTAGCTAACAGCTAGTGTTAGCATTAGTGCCTGGTTGGTACGGTGGCCCTGAAGTGCAAATAATGGCTGGCACCTGTAATGAGCGACACCATTCTGGCTTGCTTTCTTTACTTTTTCTTTACTTTTTCTATAGCTTGGCACTAGGCTACTTTGTAATTAACTCTCCATGTTTAAAGGAAGGGAATGTGCCTTAAATTATTTTTCATTATTAAAAAAACAAAAAAGATAATAGAACTTTATCTTCATTTATTTTATAAAACACCTTTTCCAATAATTAAAAACATTCAAATCAAAATGTCAAATATTGCCGTTCAGATTTTAGGAAAACAACTTTAAACAATTAATACCTTGTTATTGTATACATGGACCAGGCATAAAATAAGAATGTATCTGTCTCTTATTGTACTTAAAGTTGAGTTCCTAAATCATAAATGACAAAATTAGACATTTTTTGTTGATTTTTTTAATTATCATTGTTTAATGGACAAAAGTGTTTTACAAAATGAATCCATTTATCTTGTTTTGTTTTGTTTTCTCATCCAAACAAACTATTCAATCTGTGACTCAAAATCGGTGATCCAATTCGAACCGTGACTTTTGTGATCCTTTTCTGTCACAGTCGGTGGTAAAGTAGGCAGAAGCAGTTGCGAAGAACTGACACTATTGGCGAAGAAGAACAGTCAGCAAGTTTTCACTGCCACTCACATACTGAATATTGTGATGTATCGTTGACGAGATTTCTGACAATATATTGAATATTGTAGATATCGTGATATTATCGTTATCGTGGGCCACATATCGTCACAGTATCGAATCGTGAGTTACCCGTATCGTCGCACTCCTAATTTCAACAATCTGCCATCTGTAAAATCTGAGATGTTGGGAAAATCTTGGAGGTCTTTGTGAGATAAGCACTGTGTACAGCATTGAGGGGTTACTAGAGCACTGTAACCGTTTAACAGCCAATCTAGGAGGTAAAATGGTCAATTAAGCAAGAAAAAAAAACAGCATTCACACGTGCTTATTATTTATGGTGGGAGGGTCATTGTGGTCCCAAGTCTGCCTTTATGAAAAACAAATGCAATAAAATAAAGCAACTGAAATGTGTTTTTGCTCTTTAAATTGAATCAGGACGATGCACAGAAAAGTAAAAACGTGAATATGTTACAACCAACAAATTGCCTCGCTGTTTAAGCTTTACGAAGGGTAGACAGGTTATTACTCAAACTGGAAAAAGGAGGAGAAATGGGCGCAATTAACCACTTAATATTATTTTAGGAAGCAAACTATTCTCAAGAGGCACAAAACACCTTTCAGAGTGAGTTCCTAGGAGAACATTATTGCCTCAGTGGCTGCCTGGTAAATGGATTGAAAGGTTACCGCATAAGAGCACAAACAGGGAACAAGTGCTATAGGAACATTGGAGGTACACGATGGGGACTGATGAAAGGCAGTTCAAGCACTGCCTGAAGTCATATCAAGTCAGTTCAACTTTGAAACAAAATACTGTACAGACATGGTTAAGTTTTAAGACTAAAAATCATGAGAGAACAGCCCCTCGGAAAAAAGAAGCGTAGGATTTAGCTGTGAAATTGGCATTGCCTATATGCAAGGGGGGACCACCTAGCCGGTGTAAGTAGCACCAGTTGAGGGTTAAGGCACAGGGAGGCCAGACCTAACCTCTACCCCCTGCAGACATTTGGCTGAGTGAGAGACCCAGAGGCAGTGTTTAAAACATGTATGAAGTGTTGACCTTCATCTGAGCCTCTTGAAAATTAGCTAAACCCGACTGCCACCGCTCATTATCAGAAAGATTGACTTTGTAGATAGTGTCATAGATTTCTTTGCATAAACATACAAACTATGAAACTGAGGTTCTAGAAACATTTAACCTTTGTTACCTCTCACCACATTTTTATTACTACACAACACACACTACAGCACTTTAAAAAGGACTCAAAACCTTTTTTCAAAAGCTTTTCATGGCTGATTTTAACTGATTTGATCCATTAACTATTTTTATTGATTTTTACTTTTCCCTTTTATCTGCAGTTTGTTTCTATTACTTTTTACTGTTGCCTGCACTGTGTACTTTGAGATATGTTTCCAAATGTAAAGTGCCTCATACCATTAAAATATATATATTTTTTTTAATTATTAGTAGTAGTAGTATGACAATACACGTAGCTGTACACTGTCAAAACGTTGCAGCTCACATTAAAGGACCACAGCAGATATTTTCTGCACTGTGACTGTAACGCAAAACTAAATGTTTGTATAACAGCCTTTTTGTCCATGTAAATGGCCAATGCTGAATCAAATTGATATTCAGACAGCTTTATTTATTCGAAATGCATATTCAGCCACAGCAAACACTTAAGACAAGAACATAAAAAAATTGTAATTAGGATATGGGCCATGCAATAAATAAGCCAATGGGGAGGAAAAAACAATTTAAGACAATAAAACTCCACCTCTAAAACAAGTCATATAACAAGTAAAAGAAAAGCAATTAATTTCAAAAGGGCGGAGTCGATGTAGAGCAAACACTCACTGTTGTTTTTCCACTGTGAGTCGCTAGCAGACCCATGCTGACATCAAAGTCACATGCCTGGAGATTGGAGGCCAAGCAGTGAAGGGCGAACGTGATAAAATAAATGAAGGAAAACCAACAGGTCTTTATCAAAGACAGAACCCCACCGGCCTTACCCCTCTCGACTGACATGAAGAGGCTCCATCTTCCATTCCAGGGTCTACAGAACTCTCTCTGTGTCTTAACAACCAAACACACCAAAAACTTGCCATCAAGTGCTTTGCCAATATATTTCAGACTTGTAGCTTAACGGCGTATAAGGTCTTAAAACGATTTTCCACAAAAATAATTGTATAGGGCTGTGTACAAGGTACATTCCACAGTCGCCAATTACCATGGATGTCCATCCAACCACCCATTTTCGATACTGTTGGAACCTATTCCATCATAATTTGGGCGGATTTACGGATTGGCTGTGTTGATGGGACAAAGTCAGCACCACCACAACAACACCACCATGTGGACTGGGTGCCAGTCAACCACAGGGCACAAATGAGACAGAATTATTGCACCAAAAAACCTAAAGTGAGAATGTTTTAAACTAAAGTGCATTATCTCTTTGACTGCCAAAAACGTTAAATAACGTTTAGTAAAATACTATGGAGGAGTGCCAAAGACGTTAAAAGACGTTTGTTTCAAAACAGAGGTGAAACTAACCATTTTCTATTGTTGATTACTGAAAAACAGAATAAGGTAGAAACAAACTTTTTTTCTGATGAAAGATGAGAGTCCAATCTTTCATTTGGTAGTATGTGTGTTTCCATAGTCCAAACGCATACTTTTCTATGGACCTTGAAAGATCAGTCAAAATGCTTAAATCGGCTGGCACCCACGGCATCCCTTTTCTGAAAACGTCTGGCAGTCAAAGAGTTATTATAGAACTAGTCAATGTCTTTTTGCTATAGTTAAAAAAAATGTTTCAAAAGTTTCTGACGCATTTACAATTCTTATCAAATATATTAATTCACATTTAGTTATAAAAGTCTGAAGTCAATCATCATTATAACTAGTGAGACAGACACATTGGCAGTCAGATATTAGATGGATAAAAGCATTTGAACTTCACTGTTTCTACGCTTGCTTTAACACTAACAACATTGACCCTCACAAAATGGTTTGCAGCTGGCACAAAAAAAAAAGAAGACTGATTGTTTCAATAATGTCGGTAATCTAATGTCAGTATGTGGCCACTTTTTCTCCACTTCTCTTAGGCCTTTTGGGGCGGCTTAACCCATTGACGACAAACCCACTGGAATGCAAGTGGAGTGAAACAGAGCTCATCGCATTTGAATCAAATTACACTTTTTATATGTTCCTTAAGCTTAAATGAAAACAAGCTACTAATGGGTTTTTAATTAAACTGTTACAAAGTCATCATTACACAACAATTAAAGATATGTATTTAATTTTATCCTTCAAACATATTTGGGAAATAAAAGACCACTATCAGCTAAAGTGATAAGGAAACGTCCATCTTTTTCTTATCCTTATTAGAGTAGCCGGTAAGGGGAGCCTACTGTATATATTCAGGTGAAACGAGACGTAAACAAACCCCACACAAACATTTGAAGAGCATGCAAACTCTAATGAGGTATACAAAACTGAGACTCAACATTGGCATACATTTGGGTTATTAAAAAAAAAATACAATGTTTTAAAGGAGACATACGGTAGGTACTATGCTTTTTTTTTTACAATTCAACATGAGAGTTACTTGCTGTGGTAATCCCTGACAGACAGGAACCAAGACAAAAGTCAAACAACAGCAACAAAAACACAGTTTGCAGGTTTCTTAATATGTGGTATGGTTCTTTTGTGAAAATACCCAAAGAATTAAGAATTCACAGCATACAAACTATTAGACATGGTCTATTTTTTGTCTTGTTGAAATTAGGCTGTTGTGAAGAGGTAGTGCAAGTGAGCCAGTGCTGACCTGGCCCCTTATACTTTTGTGCCAATGGCGAGTATGGATTTCGTGGGTGAGGCTGCATGTTGAGCTTTAAAAAAGGGACCGTGAACAACAATTATTTCCCTACTGAACATTTCATCACCAAGGCACTGAATTGCACTCAAATAATATGTAAATCTGTGTATGTGGACTGGAGTGGACAGTGTAACCCCACAAAATGACAAAGCAATCAAGTATGTGTCACATACCTAAAGCTAACATGGGTGGCAAACACCAATGCATCCAACTCTATACATCCAGCAAAAGTCAAATGTGTGTTTCAGCCAGTGTAATCTGGCCATGGAGTGAAAGTGGTGGATCTTCGCTGAGCCAAGCTGGCAAATCATGGGCGGAGAAATTTAGGGCCGAATCCACTAAGAATGCGTTGCGTCCGCTTACAGTGCCAAAAATTGCTCCACATCTGCATCCGCAGCTTGCTCCCCGTTAACGTCCTATTCACTAAGGATATTGCGCTAATGATATACCTGCGCAAACACACCCACAAAGTTTGACAATTGGACAATTGGAGCAAATTTGCGCCAATTTACCACACATGGCAATGGATTTGCTCCAAGAACACGACAGTATAGTAACAGTTGTGAGATAGATAAGATTATCAGAAAGCGTGCTTGGACCAAGGAGGTGCAAAAGCGTTATCCTCATTTAGCGCCATTAAGCTGTAGTGAACGGCGAGGACGATGATGTCATTCGTTCTTTCATTTAATGCCCATAAAATACAAATTATTGGTGCGATCATTTTTTATATTTTCAGAGGTGGGCGTGCAGTAGAGATGGATTTTCATACAGCATAACGGAGTGTTAATGCATCTGTCGCGTGATAATGATCGCAGAAGCTTACAGAAGAACGCCAAGTTTACACCAGCCTTTCATATACGTCGTTTGCATCACTCAAACTGCGTGTTTCTATTAGCGCTGGCGTTAGTGAATTAGACGCTGTTTATCAATGCGTGTCATTTCATTTACATAGGTGGGCAATTTCCCCGCCAAATGTATACAAATTACCCCATTTACGTACACGCAAAAACTACGGAACTCAGTCTGGTTGACAGCGCAGTTAGTACTGAATTTCCCCATCAGCGCGTTTGTAGTGGATCACATGCTCCCGGATTGCTCTGTTTATACCGGTTAGCGCCGCGCAAAAAGCAACGCAAACCTTTAGTGGATCTGGCACTTAGTGTACTAACTACCTAATAGCAATACTATTATGGCGCGCTCTCAGCACTACCTTTGAAATAGTTGACCATAAGATACTACTAGAACATGTCGAAATGTGTTTCAGTATTACAAACTCAGCACTTTTGTGATTAAGGACTATATTTTTAAATTTAAGTAGACTGATGTTAGTCACTTTTCTTATTACTGACTGTCACACACCTGTTTGTCGCATTTCTTTCTTATTACGGAACGTCACACACCTGGCTGTATCGTTTCGTGAGCAGACATTAGAAATTATTGTGAAGAATTCAACAAGCCAGAAAGTATGAGGAAAGTGGAGAGGAGAAATTAAAAGAGATTCAGAAAGAAAAAGGAGATTTTTTTTTTTTCCGGATTTAGATCTAAGAGGCTCTGGTCTGTCAGATGTCTCCATCAACTAACCACAAGCCCAGGCTGAGCACGAGAGGCATGCTGCTTGCGCCAGCCCTGCCATCCCGTAATGATGATTACTGCAATGTGTTATATACAGTAGTATAACAGTCCATACAGACCCTTGACATATAAACAGACACATACATCTTTGTCAAATCAACCACAACCCGCAATGCAATGGGAAATTCAAAAATGTAGGCCAACTTGATTTCTAACCTAAATAACAACAAAGTTCCTTACCACGTGTAAGTCAAATACGTAACTTTACCCAATCAAAGGAAATTCCAAATATTTATAACTAATAATGGCATATTTACAACAATGGTGGTCGCTCTTTCTTACATTCGGTCATTTTTGTATACACTACTCCAGGCACATAATAAAAGGAATAAGCATCCCTTGAACAACGTATATCGACCGCCAAGAACAATACAAGCAGTGGCCGAGGCTACTTTGACAGCTTAATTGCACATGTGAGGTACAGCTGGAAGGCAGGCACGGCAAAGTCCTAAGTGTTCTTGGAGAGTATCAATGTTCTGAAACCAGCAAATCAAACACAAAGAAATTGGAGAAGACTTTTCTTCCAAGTTGATAAATATCAATGCCAAATTGCCGTAGGATTTAGCATGCAAGTGGGATGGATAAGTCTTCATGTTTGCATAGCTTTCATACACCAGGTTCTAATACAATTGACTTACTGCTAAGTTAACAGCATTGAACCGACTTCACAAATGGATAACTGTCATACTTGCTCAACAAAACATTTCAATTATGTCCTTGAAAGATCTTGGATCTGTGAACCAGTCTTTGTCAAAAGTATCTTGGGTACTTCATAGATAGTAACTACATACTGTTAAAGGGCTTTATGAACAATTCAGCATATCTGACAAAACATGTTGTGAATCCAGAAGGCAATTTAAAGTCAAAATTGTGCTTGTGTGCAAGGGCCTGGCAAGCAAGTAATAGGCTCCACTGAGGAATTGCTACAGTCCGGAAGGGCTGAAAGCAAGGATTAAGCTGAGCAGTGGCAGCATCCTGTCCAGAGTGTATTGATCACCACTTTGACCCAATGGATAGAGGAAACCGCTAGGCTTAAATTTTTTCCCTGGCTGTTTTCCTGTGTCTGAGGAGGAACAGTAACATCATCCTACCAGAACTGAAAACTTTATTAAACCTTAAAGACAAAGCAGCGTTACACCAGAATTAGCTAACTCAAAGGCAATGGCAACGAAGTACAATGTTTTCTGGTAGAATGACACGCTGCTTTGCATTCATGTCGGCATATGCTTCAAATCAGTCTGGTATGCCAACCTGCTCAGAGCATTGGGTCACTCTAGAGTTGTTACAACTTAAATCGGGGGAAAAAAACTGATAAAGCACAATTGATTATGCTTTTTAAGCTCTTACGTTCGTGCCAGAAAACATTTGTTTGACTTATACACTTTCCAAGTAAAACAATAACTTACTGATCTATGAGCATTATTACAACATTAAGTCCAAGGTTATATATAGGTGATAATTATTCTCAAAGGCAGTCTTGTGAAAACTCTCCACGTTTTTGTAATTTACTTTTGGCTTACCAAAACAAAAACACAAAAACTGCCTGTCAGTCCGTCTTACTGTGTCTGTCTATTTAATCACAAGAGGTCAAATTATAGGAATCGGAAAGCTTCAAAGCTCCATGTTCTCAGCTTCTGACTCCTCTTCCCTCAAGACAAAACCGGGCTTAACTGATGGTCAGATGGATTTATAGTGCAATGTCTGTGAGCCATTTGTTGACTGAAAGCAAGAGAATCAAAGACTAGATTTCCGGATGGTAACAGGACAGAGATTAAACAGTTTTTGCTCTCTGATTGCAAACTCCCACAGGCAGTTTTCTTCTACTTGTTTCACTTTGTCCTTTGTCTTTTATGTTCCTTGTAAGTGGAGATTTACAAGCCCAAATAGACTTGGTCTTGTTCTGTTTAAGGAGACATAGTACTATAAGCAGGGGACAGAAGAGGTTGTTTTTTCGACCGTTGGCATTTTGGAGATAATTGCACTTAAATATTAAAGGATGGGTAAAAAAGAGAAAAATGTTTCAAAAAGGACATTGGACCAAAACATCGAGTGGATAAGAGCAACGTGAAATCATAATAAAAATGAATATTTTATTTATAAACTGATTTGTCGTGCCCCTGAGCAATTTATAGGTTTAGTGCCTTAGCTGAAAGGCACATCTAACATTTCTCATAAAGAAAACTGAAATCTCTCCAACAGTCACATTTAATTTCTAAATGTTTTGGTATGCAGCATTGTTTACTTTACTAGTTGTATTTATTATTTTTGTATTATTTTGGATTAAAAAAAAAATTAAGAGGTGGATTCCAGAATCACATTATTAGCAATTACATTCAATGGATAGTATCTAGTATTTATAAAGCTTAAATCACTTTAGAAGGAATTCAACTGAAGAAAAGGCTGTGTAATACCAACAGCATGTTTAAAACCTCCTCCACAAACCATCTTCAAGCAATGAATCAATCAGTCTCCACAGCAGTGGCAAATGCACACAGCAGTGCTAAAACTCCCACATGAGGCTAAGACAGAGCCAAAACCAGAAAACCGTTATTCAGCAAAGCCTTATCTTTGTCTTGTAAAGAAATATAGATTGCTTGGGACTCGGGAGTGTTATCATCCAGTGTAACTGTTGTCAAACCAGAATCTCTGCTGATAACACCTCATCTCCATCTGGAGAAGTTTCCCATGAAGTCAGGACAAATTGCCAGTCATTTTTTTATTGTGTGCTGCAAAAACAAACACAACAATAAAATAAAATAATATCCAAACGCTACGCACCACCTAATCTGAAAACCTGAAATCACAATACAGTAATCGGTAACACCTCGCTATTTTTATAATTGCCTATAATAGTTCAAACCGTAAATATTAGGGGAGGCACGATTCTCCCAATCCTCGATTCGATTTGACTTTTGATTTTAGGGTCACGATTCGATTCTTTTTTTTTTTGTTTGCTTTTTCTTGCAGCACAGAGGCCTATGCCATTTTGAGACTAGTCTATTCTACGATCATTGTGTTTATTCACAAAAAAATTGTATGGCAATTATCGTTGCATAAATTCAGTCCATTTATCATTTGAAAAGATGGGCTGCATACAAGTGAGGCAATTTCCATTATTCTTGTGTAATGTATCATATTAGGCACTGATGGTCATTATATACCTCAAACTATGATGCCCAAACAGTTTCACTGCATCAAACTTATCGTGTGAACAAAACTACACAGTCGCCATCAAATAAAGTATTCCGCTACTGGCTTTTTTTTTTCCTTCCCACATTGGGCTTTCACAGTGTGTATATGAGCTACAAACAGTATTACGGTAGCCATGTGACCACAATGATTTTTTTTATGATTTTTTTCTTTTTTTTACGGAAAGAGAATTGCGAACGGGACTGCAATGCAGCTTATCTCAAAGTTTGGAAGTTGACTTAGAAAACAGTTTTTAAGATTGAATGGATGCACCAATACTTTTTCATTCTTCCAGCAGATGGCTCAAACATTGCGTCTCATATGTTGCAAGATTGTGGCTTTAATAGAAAGTGGGAACTCAGAGTTCAGAACTTGCAAGATACCAAAAGGAAAGCCCACTGGTACAGCTGAGCTACACTACGGATAAGACAACAATGCAAATTAATATTTGTCCTGGATAGCGTGGATTTTTGGGCAACGTAAACCATATACCGTTTCAGCCATGAAGGAATGGGTAAATCATGTAGCTGCAAAAAATACGTTAGTCGAAGGTCAACAAAATCTTTTTTACTTGAAATGCACATCTACCGGTTTTGATTTACTTTAAAATTAGGCTTCAGTGTTACTTCATAATTTTTCTGAGATCTTTTTCTTTCACTTCAGCTGCATGTAGACTCTAGACCAGTGGCGGGCAAACTCCGATCAGATTGGCGTTTTGTCACAATACAGCCATGCCCTCTCACACTTGACTCTCCCTTGCTCCAATTTGTGTATTTACTGTGTTGTACGTCTGTAAACTCCACCTTCCCCCTTCTGCTTAGTGTGGAGAGACAGACAGCGCCACATATCTTGACTTCACATGCGGCTTAAACAGAAAATAAGAAGGGGAAAAAACACAAATAGGCCTCTAATCAGGAGCCGGTTCCCATTGTTAACTTTTAAGTGTGCTCGAAGAACAGATCGTTCACAACCAACTAGGGGTGGGCAATAAATCTAATTAAATCGATTAATTAGTTAGTTATTCATTTTAAAAATTTAATCATTGAAAATGTATGTGCCGTTACATCCAAAATGTCTAAATGTTATTGTGAGTTTTAATTTTGCGCAAGTAGCAGAATGTTGGATGGGTGCTTTACAAGACATGTTTACAATAGCTACCAACTACTTAAAAGGGCAGTTTACAACTACGCCTAAACTACTATTTTTAAAACAGCGCACAACGCATGGGCGTGGTCAGTTGATTTTCGGACAAGAAACACAAAGCAGAGCAAAACAAAGCAAGTGAGCCCAAATACATTAGGAGAGACAGAACGAGAGTGAGACCATTTGTGCCCTCATTATGGAAAAGAAAGTAGCGGGAACCTGGAGCGGAAACATAAAAACACCTGCGGCTTACAGTCGGGTGCGACTTATATGTGTAACAAACTCGAGTATTCCCCAAATTTAGCTAGCGCGGCATATAGTCAGGTGCGCCTTCTAGTCCAGAAATTACTATACTTAACTTAACTTACTTCACGTATTATGGTTACAACAAACTTCTGCTGCTTTGGTCTCTGCCGCTAGGTGATTGGCGATGTTGCGACCGTGATCGAATGAAGGGAGTTTCCAGAGGGTTTAAGCATGTACAATTAAACTGCAGTGATTTACGCGAAAAATGACGGTGGAAATGGGCCAGCAGCTGAAAATCCAGAACCAATCGATTGCAGGTATGTTTGTCGTCTGCTTTCTCAGCATTTGCCTTGCTAGCTGCCTGCTACAACATGGTAGCTACTATACATCATGGTGTAAATGCACCAAAAATACCTCGAGTTTACCTACGGAAACCACTGTTTCTTAGATGGGAAAATTAATATAAAGTATCAGCACTATAGAACCCTATGCCTACAACAACATGGTAGTTGATCAGTGTCACTAAGATCTGAGCGGTCACTGTGTCACCACACCACTTCAACAAAAGTAACTAATTAGAAGTAACAGCCCAAAGGTAGGCTTAAAATCTTCAAATGAAAATCGTGACTATATTGTGTTTCGTTTTCGTGAAAATTACTGACCAACACGATATTAGCAGTCATCTAGACCGCACTGGAGTAGCAGCAACAATCATACAATAAATCTTACCTTTCTACGAAAACTGCTTTCTTTCCGCCCACTTTGAGGTCTCTGTCAACCACTGTTTATTCCAAAGTGTGTTTATCGATTGAACCATTTTGAAATTTCACACCTGGGACATCGTTCTTTTCCAAAATGATGTGTACGTGTGTGTCCTACTCTGTTATTTTGTCCAACTCATGCATATTAAAGAGGAAAACGTGACGACTTTTGAGATCAGCCCTATTATGGCATTTAAGCACAAACTTTGAATGTTAAGTTTATGTTAAAACTGATTTAGAATCAGTATTTGCACAGTAACCATTTTTGAATAAATGAAACCTTTAATTAAATGTTCTTGGGTTTAATAAATTAAAATCGATAAAAATCGTAATCGGCCATAACAAAATAATAATAATTGAGATTTTCTTTATTGGCTATATTGCCCAGCCCCACAACCAACACATCACTAGTAGTGGCTACCGTAATTTAAATTCTTCAAGCTGGAAGAACTGCGCCTTACTCCAAATTATATCTCATAGGTGTACATTCCACTGAATAATTTGTCAAAATGTCATTTGCAATTACACACACACACACACACACACACACACACACACACACACACACACACACACACACACACACACCACACCCCACCCAAAAAAAACTATTCTTCCAGCTGGGCTATTAAAAAAAAATCTGCAACAAATAACTGTTTTGAGACTTTCCAATTCACTAGTGCTTGTGCTAGTGAATAACCTTCAACTCTATATGAACACAAAAAGTCAAGTTTCAATTTCCTTCATTCTAGAAACCTGATCCGACAAGCAGTAGCTACCGGCATTGTATGATATTTACTCTTAATTCTGAACAGCTAAAACTCATGTGTTACAAATCTTTTTGCCACAGCCTATATAATTACATGTAATTGACTTCCCTTGAAATGTGTTTCTTCTGGGACATCTGGCCTTAAAACTACAACTTCCCTTAAAAGACATTGGCCTCCAATTGTATTTTGCAAACATGCATGGATGGCAAAGATTTGAATAGGCATTCCAGCACAAATAAAGAAAAATGTGAGAAGTCAAAATTGTTGAAACTAAAAAAAAATCTAAACTTTTCTTGTCCAACAAATATTTTGAGGTAAATATAATATAATGAAAAAACTCAAAATGGCATGATAATTTTCAACAACATAAACCATTCTTTTGTCACTTAGGCTACATTCACACTGCAAGGCATGATGCCCAATTCAGATTTTTCTTAAATCCAATCTTTTTATGCAATTGTTCACCTTATAAAGACAAATGTGCCTTCTCATGTGAAAGGAATGCATCCATTATGTAACACGCGCACAAAACACAACGTCAAGTGACATGCATGAACAAAAAACACGACCACTTTTACGGAAGAATATATGGCCACACGTGTAAGTCTCAATGCTGACGAATTAGTGGAAAATTCAAGGATTTTGTGCTTGAACCGATGGCCCCCCATATAAAGTATTTATAGGTTCTAAAGCATCTTTGCCACTGGCTTTTTCTCTGCTCCTTCATCCACCATTGCTTTTCACACATGCTGTTTTGTCTAAGAATTGTGATGTTTGCTGCCTGAGCGTGATATATATATATATATATATATATATATATATATATATATATATATATATATATATATATATATATATATAGAGAGAGAGAGAGAGAGAGAGAGAGAGAGAGAGAGAGAGAGAGAGAGAGAGAGAGAGAGAGAGAGAGAGAGAGAGAGAGAGAGAGAGAGAGAGAGAGAGAGAGAGAGAGAGAGAGAGAGAGAGAGAGAGAGAGAGAGAGAGAGAGAGACAAACATTAACTCATTCACACATATGGTGAAGGCTTCAATCAACTTAACATGCATATTTTTTGGGAATGTGGAAGGTTGAGTACTCGCAAAAAACCCACATAAGCGTGGGAAAAACAGGCAAACTCCACAAAGTCTTGTTGATATTGCGAACAAACCTGGTCTCCATCCCTCAGCTTTAGAATGCACTCCATGGTGTTGATGGTGATGACGACAGGCTCAGAGCCCAGCTTGGTCCAGGGAACATGAATACGTAGCTCATGGATATGACCACTCATGACTGTAAAAGGAAGCTTCAATTCCTACAAATGAGAAATAAAATACAGTAGGTTTAAAAACCGAGGATGGGTAATTATGGATTCATCAATGCATTGCAATACTTGCAATATACTATTGAGTCAACAACTTCCCCTCACAATTAAAGATCAATTCAGCAATACCTTTTATATTTAGATGTTTTTTTGCTAGAAAAATGTAACCAGACAAGCCAAGTATGCTTACAATGCAATGATGGCACTTTGACAGGGTTAAATATTTTAAAATAATCACAATTTCCTCCTATTTGCGTATTTGTACTTCTTCCTGAATCAATTTTGGAGTATTTAAATCCACGTCAAATCAGACCAAAATCTGAAGAATTGAAATCGAATCAAATCTTGAGGTTCTTAACAATGCCCAACCGTATTACAAAATGAAAACAAACAACCGCCAGATCTACCTTAAAGACATTTTCATAAAGGGTAAACAACTGAAACATTAAGCATATTAACAGTCAAACTATACATTTTCTGTATTGACTCTATAACTTGCAAGTAATATTACAATATAAGCTTTAAATAAAGCACTTACACTTGGGCCCCGGCATGAGTTCCACCTTCAACTAAAAAAATTAACGTGAAGTCAGCTATAGCTACACACCTAAAATGCAGCTTCCTGTTAGATAGTCCACTGGCCTATTTGCTTTACAGTACCTCACTGTTGGCCATAAGTGTGTGTACATCAGGGTAAGAGAGACGAAAGCACCCGGAGGGGATTTTGGAAAAAATAAAATAAAAATCCAACTTGACAGCCATCATGTGGACCGAGCCTTTAAGATAGCATGGCCACTTCAGAGTTCCTTCGTTGTTGAAGCGTGGAAAACCCTGTGACGTCCCGGGGGGATCTATTCTAGCCCCCGGGAGTTTTAAGTGAATATATATTCATTCACAGTGCAAACATGCAATTATGTGTAGGCGTAAGAAAGAAGCTACATGAAGAAGAATCCATTTACAGTAGTGGTATTTGAATGACAGTTGAGCAGAGTGCATAGTTCCAATGCATTAAGCTGCCACACCCACAGCATCCAAGAACCTGAAAGATGACTGGTGTTTTGGGGATGGGGTGCCATCGGTTGGGGAAGATCGCAGTATTAAGCAGTGCTGCGGTCCCCCATCCGTGTCCCCGCTGCGCCACCCCTATTTTTTTTAATGCACCACATACACTCACTGACATGTCTGGGAGGTAGGTGGATATCATTTCCCTCTGCTCCATCTCACCTACTCCCAATTTTAATGCACCACACACACACACTTGTATATTTACTGGGTGGGGTCACATTCGCGGTGTAGGGGTAGAGTTCGCCAGCCGGCGAACTGGCGAACTCAGTAACAGGGTTAGCTTTCCCTAAGAACGCTGGCGTGACGACCGGGACCTTTTCCGGGTGTGCCTGGGGTGCCTTCCGTCCCCCGGTGCCCCCATCTCCCCTTCTGCCCCCGGTGTTCCGTCCCTCCACACGGCTGTAGGTGGGGTGGGCGCGGGTGCCCTCTCCGCTCCGCTGTCCGGCCCCTCTCCAGCACCGATGCCTGGGTACGGGGGGGTCCCCGGGGGTTTGGGGGTCGGGATTTGGTGGTTGTTGGTGGTGGTAGGGGGGGGGGGGCTGCTGGGGGTGTCTGGGGGTTTTGGGGCATGGGGGCGGCTGGGACTGGGTTGTGGTGGATGGTGGGGGTGGATGGGGGGCGGGGGCGTGGGGGGCGGGGGCTGTGGGCTGGTGGGGTGCCTGGCGGGCCTGTCGTGCCCCGTCCTGCTGCGTTGGGTTGGGGGCACGGGCCTTTCTTTTCTTTGATCCTTCCTCGGGTCTCCTGACAACCTCACGACTCTAGCTGGATTCTGAGGTATTCAGTTTAGGTGAACGGTTTGGGATTTTTAATAGGTTTTAGGTGAACTAATGAATACACACTCACACGCATGCACACACACACACACACACACACACAAACACAATAAAAAAATAAAACAAAAAAAGAGAGCAATGATGATGACATGTCAAATCGGAAAAATTACCAAATGAACAATACTGAGCTCTTTAAAAAAAAAAAAAAACACCTACCATTCCAATACATCTAGCATTTGGAAAGAAAAAAGGCTCAAAACAGGGGAGGTCACATACTGCAAACAATACCTGTTCTAGCACATCCAGCTTCAGGTCCAACTTGCTGAGCACGACATCTCCTCCCCAGAGAGACAACTGTAAGTCTGATGGCTTCAGATTCTTGATGTACTTGTTCACATAGCTCATCAGGAGCGGTGTGACATAGGACTCCAACATCTTGTCCCTCTTCTGTACACCAACTGCTAAAAAAAAAAAGCAGCAAAATATTATTTAAAGCCATGCTGCTTTAATACAAAGGCCAGGTGAAAATAATCATTCACAGATAGTCGTGCCTTAAATATCTTACCACTGTTTAAGCATATATTCTTGTCACAAAACGCTTACAAACAAATACAAATACAGTACAAATACAGTACAGTTCACAATTAAATGAAAATTCCATTGTGTGCACACGCTAGTACAGTGACTTTAGGTGTATTTATGACAGCATGAAACGCAGATATTTTTGAAAAAGCAGGGGTTGAAAGTGTAGTCTATTTGCGAATGTTGGAGACACTACGTATTTGACCATTTTTTGACACCTGAAACAGACAATTTAGTACCAGTGTTAGGCTGTGTGCTAATCTACCTTCACATTTTGTACATACGACTGTAGCGAAACAGCTACAAGATAATCGCCACCCACGTGTGCCTCGGCATTTTGTTTTAGAAAACTTACTTGGGTGTATTTAGCCTAGCAGTGAAATGTCATCATTGGAAGAGTCCAGCACCGCTGCTGCGAGGCAGAGTAGCTAAGCTAACCCTCCGAAGAAGTCCTCCTAACTTCGTTTCCTCGCAGCTAGACGGGCAGACATGCGTTACAACAAAAACATTATCTCACGCGACACTATATTTGATTATCTTGTTATTTAATTTGTATGCAAAGTGACGATTTCATTGCATTATCAAGCACTAGCTACAGCTATCCACCGCTCCGGAGCCAACGTCATCCGTAAACATGATTACAACTTCCGCATGTCTTGTGTTGCCTTTAGGGCCACTGGTAAAAGTGAGACTCTACTTACTTTGCTCACCGCTGGTTGGAATGACTGTACATGATATAAAACAGTACTGACTGACTGTACTGTATGTCAAATGGTGATTTGCGATTAAGAACTGAATGGCGTCTTATCTACCAAGCTAATAATTGTGTAAGTAGGAGTTATTTAGTCAAGTACCAGTTTTGTGTATTATTTATAACTCTAATGGGCGTTTCAACACTTAATGCGATTAAATTGAATATTCATGTAGGGAGGTGTAATCTGACCCAATAGATTAAGATTTCTATTTTACACCCTGGCCATATTAGAAGCATACATCTACACAGCAAGGGCGGGGAGAAAGGACGACATGCACAGAATGCGCATCTTGGTGCAAGCAGGTATTACTCTTGTTATATTTAGTAAATTTATCAATATTATTTACATGTAGGCCTACGTGTGTATACTGTATAGATTGTGCTATCACTCATTTTGGTCGCACCTTGGTCAGCACAAAGTATAGCCCACATTAAAACGCTGCGGAGTTTGTGAAATTGATATCGTGCGTCACGTACATTCTGTGTGTGCGTGCGTGTGTGTGTGCGTGTTTGTGTGCGTGTGTGTGTGAGTGTGTGTGTGTGTGTGTGTGTGTGCGTGTGTGTGTGTGTGTGTGTGTGTGTGCGTGCATAAATCAACGTCAGGCATGTTTCTGTCGGGTATGAATAGATGACAATTTAGATAATGCAAATTAACCTGCATATATAGCCTACGTAATGGAAGAGCCCATATTTCTAACTATTTTTGCTGGCATGAATGCTTTCAGGTTGTGTATTGTTCAATTTTACATACAGGCCTGCCTACAGTAGGCCTTTAATGGCTGAAATGAAATTATTTCTAAAATGATTTCTCAAAAAATAGGTTGCATATAGTTGTCTTACTTTTTTTCCCCTCTTTTTTTCTTTGTCTGTATCTGAAGACTAAAACACGTTGAATCAAAGACTGGCCATAGGGTAGACCTATGTGAGGGGCTTTTTGAGGCGCAAAAGGGAAATGTGGTTTAACCGTTACCAATACATTAAACTCTTTTTTAAACTAGAAGATTAAAAACGTGTTCTAAAGGGGTTTTATTTTAATTTGGAGCCATAAACGATACGTCTTGAATAATGGTTACTGCCTGTAAGTACTCCAAACGATATGTTCCTCTGCAAAGACAAGTTAACTTGCATCAATACATGAGGATATTATTGCTTCATCCAAAAGCCTTATTTATTGAAAGATGAGCGACTCAAACAATCTGTGGAGTTTTGTGACAGTTCCAGGTTGACCGAAATTATATTGAAAATGCCAGAGTGTATTGACCAGGAAGCAAGAAGTGTGAATCACAGCCACCCGTCCATTTTCCGAACCGCTTATTAGCCAATATTATGTACCAATTAAATAACGTACTTTCTTTAATTATGCTTTTTTGTTTTATTTTTTATTTTTTATTTTTGCTTTAAGCCTGTTTGTGTATTTTAACTGATGTAGACAAAGAGGTGCGAAATAACCTTGAGACCACGTGTCGTGCACAACGTGATTCAGCAAATATAATAATAATAATAAGAAGAAGAATAAGAAGAAGAAGAATAATAATAATAAGAATAAGAATAAGAATAAGAATAAGAATAAGAATAAGAATAAGAATAAGAATAAGAATAAGAATAAGAATAAGAATAAGAATAAGAATAAGAATAAGAATAAGAATAAGAATAAGAATAAGAATAAACGTTAAAACAATTACGTTCTTGTTTAGATGATTAATCTAAACACGAGACAGGAGCTCTCGTGTGCGTCGCCATCTGGTTTGTAAAATGTCCCTCCAGAAGAAAATTACGAAATACTGACTCATGCTCTCTAAATGATTTCTAGTTGAAGATTCTTTGTTCACAAGACAGTAGGGTATTGCCCTTAATTAATGTTATTTATTCACAACGACTGCACTCTTTATATTATCATTATTATTATTATTATTATTATTATTATTATTATTATTATTATTATTATTAAACAAAATGGCATATATGAACGTACGACATCTCTGGAGATTTTACAGTTGTCATTACAAAAAAATATATAGAGATAGAGAACTATACCAGCGGTATAGGTTTCCCATGAGGTCCATTAAAACAAATGTCCTTGGTCATTTATTTATTTATTTATTTATTTATTTATTTATTTACTTACTTACTTACTTACTTACTTACTTACTTACTTACTTACTTACTTACTTACTTATTCACTTACTTACTTTAGAGGGGTATTTAAGACCGTTAAATGTAAATGTAGGCACCTGCTTCACTGTGAGGTGAAAAGCAGATTTCGATCTTTTTTTTCTTTTATTGTTTTTTTTTTTTTTACGTTATAGTCATGATACAACAGGCCTCATATCCAATTGAAGAAAGAAAGATAGAGATGAGCTTATGAATGATTATGTTGCGTCATTTTTCCGACCCTGTTGATGGTTAATATTTAAGATCAAAGGTTAGTTGTAACTTGGATTAAATCCAACCATTATGCACGCAACACGAGGTTTACCGCGTTTATAAGGGCTATTTCTTCCTTAATGTCAACCTATACAGAAATATTCAGGCCGGCCTGTTATTTTTGTTTATTTATTTACAGTATTTATTTATTTTTTAATCTATCTAATCTTATACAATTTACATGAACCATATTAGGTTAATTTATCTCTGTAGGGGTTTTTTTCACGCTTCAATTCCCGTTCTTGCTCTTTTTTAACCTCGAACTTGACACTTTATCCCAAAATTGTACTTGTCATCATGGTGATGAAGTGATTAACAAATATTTGCAATGATCCACAAATTGACCCAACTGTTTTAAATTACTTGTCAGGTCAATATCAATAACATGATCATCGACTATATATGATGGCGTGTGATCAATTTCATTTACGATAAATGTTGTGGGTGATTTAATACGATACTTCTATGCTGACGTGACGAGCTGGTTTTGCCTCGAAAATGATGCAAGGCTTTCATGTTTATTTTTATTTTTTGGTGTGTGTACGTGTAAACGTGTCTTCTGCTGATTGCTTCGCCAATGTCACGTGCTTGGGCAAACTAAACTCTCCCTGCTATAGTTGTAAACATGCAACGAACTCAAATCGATGAGCACGTTAACTATTACGTGAAGTTAAAATAACAGCACACAAACGAATGTAATGGAAATATTTATTTCTAAAATACAATTTATCACACGGTTTTTATAACAACTTTTTCATTTCAATGCCAGAAAATACATTTTTTTTATGTACATGGTCTTGATATTTACATGGTGATGTCCAACATGCTGAGCACTGAATTCATGTGTTTGCAGTGCATGTCCACGCTTGGATATTGTCCATGCATTTTAAAAAAAAATGCGGACTCCTCTTCTTGTGTCCATTTGTTTCATATTTTTTTCCTGTTTATTTTGTTTATTTCTGTCCAGATCTAGAAGTCCTGATGTGGGCTGTGCGTCAAACTGTGCCGTCGCAAGTCACAGTTGCGCCGAAACACCTTTCCGCAGCGGCCACAGCTGTAGGGCTTGATGTCTGTATGGGTGAGAAGGTGAGTTTTCAGGTTACTTCTTTGATTAAAGGTTCTTCCGCATGTGGGGCATTTGTGAGGAGACTCCTGTTTAGATTTAAAGCAAGCAAAGGATTATTCCTTTCAATTATATATCGAACTTTGATCATGAATATCTTTCCAAAAATGATAACTCATGCCGATTTGCAACGTTAAGCCGAAACAGGCTTTCTAACATCCCCACGCATGCAGTTGTCACGTGAATTAATGTTCAAAAAGTAATCAAATCTGCATGTAAATATGTTGGTGATATTGCCATCTCACCTGCATGTGCAAGGTTTTATGAACTGCTAGAGTTCGGGACTGGCAGAATCCCTTCCCACACTCTTGACATTTGAATGGCTTTTCCTTGGAGTGGATGTATCTGCAAAAGAGAAATAGAAATTAGATGCGTAAAAAGGCAAATATTCGCGCAAGCCGCATAGCCATAAAAATAACATCATCTGCAAAAACTGAGTCTGAATTGTGGGGGCTTGCATGGTGAGCTTTGCGCGCACATGGAGACAGCTGTCTCGTGTCGCCATCTCTGACTTCATGTCATTGTTATTATACGGGAGAGGTAAGAAGAGCTTCAGGTGGTACCTGTGATCTCTGAGGTGGTCTTGTCTTCTGAAGGCCTTGTGGCAAATGTCACAAGTGTATGGCCGCTCGTCCGTGTGGGTCCTTTCGTGGATGAGGAGGTTGTAGGACTTGGTGAAATGCCTGCCGCAGAACTTGCAAATAAATTCCTTTTTAGTCTTGGACGGGAGCCTGCCCCTAGTGGGTTTTCTGTCCGGGGACAGCTTGTTCAGCTCAGTTATGGTTCCCCCTAGTCCCGACGCCAGCTTGGCCAAATCCGCAGCCTTCGGCGGGTCCTCCTGCGTTGCGGCCAGGGCCAGATTGGCGAAGTCGAACCTCGGCCTGTCCTTGTGAAGCGAGGGCACGCCGTGCGTGACCGAGGCTTGTTTTGGATGGAAGAGCTGCGCGGCGGCGGTGAAGGGCAAAGCAGGGAATGGAATCCTGGGGTCCATCAAGCCCTGAGCGGCTGCCATTTCTGTGATAGTCGATCTCAGTCCTTGGATGTGCGGGTAGCCAAGAGTCCAGTGGTTCATATGCATGGTGTGCACCGCGCTGAGGCCGTACAGTCCCTGCAGCTGGTCGGCCGGGAACGTGTTGACGGCTTGCAGGAAGGAGTAGTTAGTGAGCTGCAGGGGCGGGTGCAGGGGGATCGGAGCGTGCAGAGCTTTGCTCCCCATCGCGGCTCACACTTGTGCTGAGGACGCGCCGGCAACCCCTTGGAAAGTAGAAAACATGTCCACCGTTAGTCGTGTGCAAGAGACGATTAATGTTCCTGCAGCCAAAGAGCAGGGCCTAATTTTGTCAAAATTTACAGTGGGATTACGTGCATTATTATTATTATTATTATTATTATTATTATTATTATTATTATTATTATTATTATTATTAGTGGTGGAGACAGTTGCAGAGAAAAGGGTGCACCTGTGTGGACAAGCATTATTTCATAAAAATAGTTTCACATTTTACAATTAATGTATAGTCTGCAAAAAATTGTCCCTCTACAGATAATTTAAAATGATCGCGGCAAACATAAACCAACATGTAGCCTATTCATTTGAATGAAGCAGAAGGCTTGTAAGATGTTTGACATCATATTTCGCTGTGCAATTTCTGAGAAATTATTCATTCACTTTATTTCAGGAGTTAAGAGCCAAGTTGAAACACATAAAACGTTTGATATATTAAATATAAAATGGGATTATATAGTCTATTACATTTGCTGGAAAACATGTGGTATTTATTTTAATTGTATAATAGTTTTATGGAACAACTTTACCCCCATGTTCCCTCGTTTTCACTTCAATATATACGTTTGCAATAATTTAAAAAGAAAATAAGACTAATCAAGTGAGCTACTAGCAGTGAATGAATTAAATGTTTTCATTTGCACCTTCAACAGAGCAAGAGATTTATTGGCAATGAGAATGATTTTTAATTATGGAAGAGTTTTTCTTTCTTCTTATTTGTTTGTTTTTATCTACTCATGTTTTGTCATGATTTACCATTTTGATCGATACAAATAAAATACACATTAAATCTAATGTTTCTACGATAAGAAAGTGTAAGTTAAGCACCATGTTTACATATAAGCTATACATGATGACTAAAGGTCTGTATAAATTTACTGATGTTTTTCATCACTTTCACTTTGAATTTGGCCTCATCGGTCTCACCCCCTCAGACAGGATGGGGTTAAATATAATGTTGCACAGGTGCATCTTAAGTCACCCTAGGCACTTGTTCTGTCATAACCTACTCACTACTTTGATCAACAAGTTCTTCCTAACCTTTGGACTTCATTTACACTTTGACAGTTTTCCTGAACGCCTGCATGTCCGTGTTCCGGACGTTCTCTTTTTCTTTTTTCTTTTTGCAACATGTTTACATTGCGCGAATGTTTTGCGTATGATGAAACAAAGCCAACAAATGAGAGAAATCTCACCGGTTTATTGCTCAACAAGGAGCGTTAATCACCCTTATGGATAGATTGATTTCGTTTATGCAGAGATGATAAGTGTTGCTGCTGCAGATTTGCTGCTTAATCGCGCATTCAGCACGAGTTTTAGAAGTGACAGAACAGTTACAAAACAAGTGAAGTTTGAGTGACGTATGTCAGAATGCACCCTTACAAACACACTCTTACCCCAATAAATAGCTGTCAAAATCCTGCGGTATGCCAGTAATCCACAGTAACTACAGAAACGACCGGTTCCAGAACAGCGCCACTATAAGTTTTCCAAGTTCCAAGTCCATTAAACTTTCACAGCCATGCAGCCAAGTGCGGTGCCTCGGACCTGTGCACACTCGTGTTGTGTGACTAGTGGGTCTGGAAGAAAGGCAGCTGCACCGTGGGAGTCCCGTCCGCTGCCGAGGCTAGAAGTGTGCGTAATGCGCACCGATTCTTCACTTTTTAGGGCTCCTGCTCGGGCTCTCTGCCCGCCTCCGGCACGCCCCCTCCTTCTCTATCATTAATTCCAATGTTCCTCCTCTGTTTATTTGTGTTTGGATAGCAACTAGAGCTCCGCAGTCGAGTGAAGCACCATGATCTGCTCAACTTTACATCTCTTAATACACCTTATAGATAAAGCAGGGGAGTCCTACTTTTGGAAACATGAAGTGAACATGTCGAAAGTCTGATCCCATTCGAACTCCATGCTTCGTGAACCTGCCTTTGGATACTCGACTACAAGATTTTCTTTCAAATTTACCATGCGGCATGATGCAAGCTGATCACATGAAATTACGTGTGTCATTATAGGGTAAGAATAAAAACAAAATCAAGATAATTAAATCACTGATATTAGTGTGATAAAAATAGGCCTAATGAATTGTGCTTAACGTAATGGCGCTCGTCATTGTTTTATACATGTAGTTTTCCTGCAATACGCAAAAAAATATATATATATCTCGCAAATTTTCAATGTCGTTTTTTAATTTGTGTTATTCACAACAAATAGGCCTACTTAAAAGGCCTTCATACACAATTAAAAAAACATGAACAAGGGACAACATATGTTTTCCTATCAAAAATAATATATTAACCACATGTGTAGCTATTTCTTGTCAGCCCATGTGGAAAAACATACAACTGTAAGTGTGATTATTCGATATAATTAATTCCGTTGTTTTGTGTTTGTAAACAGATTGAATAATTATATGAAGATCATCAAATCAGACGTTGTTGTTTATACAAATTGCATACTTAAAGAAAATATATTTCACTCGTTAAACGAAATTTCCTGATTCAATTTAAATCATATAACAATATAAAACATCAACATATTGAAAATGGCTAAAACAATAATACAACATACGTATATATTATTTTTTTAAACGTAGCCTGTAGCATAGGATATATACAATATATTATTATTATTATTATCATCATCATCATCATCATCATCATCATCATCATTATGGTTATTGAAACTACTACTTTAAATCTAACAACAGCATTCAAAATCTATGGTCGTGTAATTAACAGTGAAGACTTTTAATGCAGAGCGACTGAATGAAGGTTTGCAGCGGCTGCCTTTGACTTGCAGAAACGTTGGTGCAGTCCACGAGTCTGCAACGCCACCTATTGATGGTTTATCATAACGACAAAACCTCGTGTTTGTCGATTAGGGAAATTTGATATATTCTTTGAGCATTCCAAAGACAAACAGACATTTTAATCAGAAATGATTGACATTAAGACTGAAATAGAGCATTATAGCCTAATTTAGAAACTGTTCCTGAGAGTGTATAAAATTAAGCAACATGTGAAACAAAATATGATTGAACACTGTTCAGTGAGCAGACACATCATATTTCCAACAGTAGCAAAACTGAAATACTAAGATTTCTTTTCAGTTGCAGAGCATGTGCAACACATTTCTGCACACAACATGCTTGTGGTTTCCAGTCCCTCATTACTCAAGAGTTCCATCATCAAATTCTGTTCGCCAACCCATTCACTTTACATGAACAATGTATTAAGATTTGGTTTATTGTAAAAAAAAGAAAAGAAAAAAAGAATGTTAAATATAATTTTGTTTTACTATTTATTTCCAAGAAAAATACATTCACATTTGAATTCAATGATATGAATCCCTCAGTGTTATTTATACCGTTTAGTTTTTATCTAAAACTCATGGGCTACCAATTTAAATGATCCAATTTACACTTGGGTTAAAGTGTGTAATTATTTTCTATGCATTTTCAATATAAATGGTAACTTTACTATACCAGTGTTAACTTTGTGTGGTTTATTTTCTCTCTATTTTCTCTAATAATAGTCAATAATGTAAGCGAGGGAATTGTTTTGCTGCTCGTGTTGAAATGATCCAGCTAAAATGGTAAATAATTGAGTTTGCTTGTTGATTTTTATGTTTGCATGTCATGATATTTTATGATTTCTCTAAATTAAAAGAAAAAAAATCCTGAGACATGCAAACTTTTTTACTTAGGTTTATGTAAGAGAGTTAGTGCCATGACCTTTGACCCTGGCTTGAGTCCCAGCAGCCGCCATCATTTTCTGTGATCATCTAACTCCCAGAGAGCCTGTGTCGGAGACCCATGCAGCTGCCAAGCCTGTAATGGCCGACACTTTTCTTCTAACGCTGACCATCAAAAGAAAAGGGATATACTAGATTATCAGTAAATACTTTGAGATCTCTCACAGGTTTACGCAAATGATTTACCGTACTGTCCATAATGACATCTAATTAATTATGCCTCTTTTTTTTAACACACTATGAACAAAAAAAATGTGATATATTGAAGCATCAGACAAAAATGTTAAACCCATCATGAAAAGCTTTTTATCTAAAAATTCAAATCAAAGTTTTAATATTAGGACCTCTCTCTGTACTCACTTGTCTTTGACTCAAAAAGTGAAGTTCCTGGCTTTGTTACTGTGAGTGTTTTGCGAGTCTCTAAGCATGTTGCCTGACAGGATATCAGGTCCATACTACAAGTGCTCGGGGAGACGAAGCTTGTCACTCTTACGTATCTGCTGTGGTTTCAACACCTACACATTCACTCATCCTGCACGGCGCTATAGTTCCTCAAAGATTGTTTTCACGTTTCCTTACATCACACAGGTCTTTTACTAACATTATAAAATCTATCTATCTATCTATCTATCTATCTATCTATCTATCTATCTATCTATCTATCTATCTATCTATCTATCTGTTATTTTTCAGATTAGATGTTTATAATACTGTAATTATTGTAATAATTGTAATTATAAGACTAAATATAAAAATTTAAATACTAATGGAAAAACTGCTTACGTTTGTTACATGTTCCAGATTCTAAAATACACACACTATCACCACAACAGCAAATTAATTGTCACATTGAGTTCAGGAACTTCTCCTGCTGACGTGGCTGTAAAATTCACGAAATCCGTCTGTAAAATATTTCAAGCTGGTGCAAACAAAGTGGTCACGTTTGCACTTGTTGTCTTGTCACAGCGTTGTTTACTGTACAGTATTATACAAGATTGCCTCCTGTTGGTTAATAATAAAACTACAACTCCACAATTTCAATGCAATCTACACTGACCATCCACAATATGTGATAATTTGCAGAATCGAGTGAGATACAATGCAAGAGATGTGAAAAACATCAGAAGTAAAAAAAAAAATAAAATAAAAAATAAGACAATAATGCTGAGTTTTTAATGACACTAACAAGGAGGAATTTATTTAGCAATATGTGGTTGGTGTTTCCAGTAGTTTTGACTGGCAGCATGTCGAGTGTGCAGATCATTCCTTTGGTCTCTTGTTGATCTCTTCTCCATCTGCTGTCCATTGCCACTTTCTTCACTGGTCTCCTGCCATCTGTTAAACAGCACCCAACGTCTTTGCGTGACCAAATGCCTTTTTTACTCCTTGCCATGTCATCCGTGCTGCCAGAGAGGCATAGCGAAGAAACCCATGATATCGTGCTCATTCAACCAATAAACCCCGCCAGTTAATGCTGTTGAAGCTCAGCACTGAATCCCATTTGTCAGCAAATAGCTTCCCTCGGGCTGTTTGTTCTGGCCAGACGCTTCTGTAGCGCTGCCTTCCATTAATATGACATATTTTATTTATTGTTTGCTTTCTGGTACATCTGGCGGTAAATGCAGTAAATATGCAGTAAACAGATGAAGTAAAGGGATATGTACATGATCGTCACTGCTGATCATGATTCATGATGATCAAAAGAGATGTATGCAAAAGGTCCTGAAGTGTGTGCAGTGGTGTTGGAAGATCCACATTGTGTAAAAAGTTAGAATGAAAATAGTACCTTGGTGACATTACATTCATTCCAGTCACATTTTTTTCATAAAACAAGTTGCCTTGTATCTAGTAAGGTTACTTCCCAAAATATTACAACTCAGTCACCATTACAAGCAAATTAAAGGGACAGTGTGTATTATTTAGCGCCATCTAGTGGTGAACTAGTGATTGATTTATTTTGAAAACATGCATGTCTTTGGAATGTGGGAGGAAACCGGAATACCCGGAGAAAACCCACGCGGGCACGGGGAGAACATGCAAACTCCACCCAGGAACGTCGAAGCCCAGACTCGATCTCACGTCTTCAGCACCGGGACGCGGACGTGCTAACCAGTCAGCCACTATGCCGCCCCCATTCAATTAAATAATATGCAATTAGAAAAATATTTTCTATCACATAAATGTAAATTTTCATATATAATCACAGGCCTTGTAATCGATATTTATATTCCATAGGTCGTGCCGTGCCTTACAGGAAGCTGACATGTTCCTCCGCCATCGTTCCGCTACGGATACTCAAAGGAGAAGAACTTCAGGAATATAGTTAGCTTCTGGTGGTGCTTGCAGCTAGTGACGGACACAATGATCGACCACCGTGCTTACCTTCCACAGCTGGGGCCTGTAGGTGGTCGTCACTGAGTCCGCCGCTTGTCTTCCTCTGCTTTGCTCTTGCTAGCCGTGCTCGTTAGCCGCTCCAGCGAGTTCTTGCTAGCCACTCACTCACTCACTCCAAATAATAATTGCTAGCAATTGGAGTTAGCCTCGTGAAGTGTGGTTTCTCTGAGGCACCGTGGTGCGCGTATGCTTTGCTCTCGCTAGCCGTACTCATTAGCCGCTCCAGCGAGTTCTTGCTAGCCACTCTCGCTCGCTCGCTCACTCACTCACTCACTCACTCACTCACTCACTCACTCACTCACTCACTCACTCACTCACTCACTCACTCACTCACTCCAAATAATAGTTGCTAGGAATTGGTGTTAGCCTCTCTGTGTGCATACAATAGAATGTAACAATTTTGAACTATAGTTCACCACTCCTTGGCACTAAATAATCCACAAGTCTCTCTATTATTAAAATCATTGTCCAGTACACTAGCCCTAGACTGTATCTTAAATGGTATATTTTGCTATTGTGACTTTGCTGACCCAAGGTATTGAAACTTCAGGCACAACTATCCTCCATGTCGCTGCTAAAGTGATGGACAGTAAAACTCTTG
This sequence comes from Vanacampus margaritifer, assembly GCF_051991255.1. Lineage (NCBI taxonomy): Eukaryota > Metazoa > Chordata > Actinopteri > Syngnathiformes > Syngnathidae > Vanacampus > Vanacampus margaritifer. Next base: position 9,436,189 of record NC_135440.1, on the reverse strand, counting down.
CACCTGTTTCCTGGCCACGCTCAAGTGTTGTTACAGCCATGATGAGAAGACATTAACAAAGTTTCTGCAGCACACTTGGAGGAATAAATCAACAGAGAGCAAGCGTGTCTCATCGAGTCTGTCAGAAATGACATTTTTAAAAGGTCCCAGTGCCCGCTGTATTTAATATTTACCTGGGTGGATGGAAATACAGCCGGGATGGAGAGATGAAAGCAAGGATGGAAAGCTTTAACAGATCGTGGGTGGATAGGAAAGCTGGAGCTGGATGGAGAACCAGATGAAGAAATGGAAGAACTGTAGAATGGAAGGAAGGAAAGATGTTTGCGAAAGAGGTGGAAATATGGAGAGATACAGTGTGAGCTGGAAAGGGGCTAAAGTGAGGAATGGAGAGATGAAGGAATCACGATCCAGACTGCTTGTCATGATTTTGTGTAATCAGTCCCCTTTGAAAACCTTGAAAACATTTGGTGATTAAGTTGGATGTGGACTGAATATTGCAATAGCTCTGTTTCCCCCAGTCTGAGTTCATATAATTTCGTCTTCTTCCCTTGCCTTATTTTCTCTTTGTGATGTGCCAGATGTAAGTCCATTACAAAGAGCGTCAGGAAATGGTTTTCCATCTAAAAAAAAAAAAAGTGTATGCAGATCCTGACACTGTTTCAATAAGGACCTATGGCTGTGAATGACCTGTGGGAAAACCACTCTACAGGCAAGTAGCCCTTTCTTATGTTTTCATACAAGCATAGAAGTAACAATTAGAGTCACCCGCAATATTTGTTCCATATGTTACTGCTGTGCACATCAGTCACTGATAAATTAATTTCATAAATACCAAAAAGGCAATTGTTCCTCTAAGCGCTAAAAATATCCCTTGAGCATTGTAGAACTTCTTCCTCTTATTATTCTCCGCCACTTTGAACTGAAGACATTTTTTAACAGCATCTGTTGCTGATGGATTACTGATCCACTCTTGTTTGAATTATTAGTGTATGTCTGTATGGTTGAATTGGAAACACATAAGAGGGGGGGGGGATCAACATACTAAGACACAAAGTCACTCACACACGAAATAAATGTTAATGTACAGGTGCAGTCTTTAGGGAGGTTGTGTTTCCCTCTCATCAGTCACTCGTAATCACTTCCCCTCCAGCCCACTAAATCACCATTTTTCACTAATGCATTTATAGAATACATGCTCACCACTTATAGTCAGGGGAAAGTTTGGCTACCACCAGGAAAATATTAGGCTTCTGCATCTATACCGTCACACAGTCAATACAGTCTACACACAGACAGGAAATATTGTTTTTATAAAAGTCTACTTGTTTCTGAAATGTATTTGTGCTTTTTAACAGGGTCTTAAGCTGTTTACGACATATAGGTGAGAGTGGAGTTATTGGTCCCTCGGGGACTTCTGGGCAGCTGTACGTATTGGCAGGTTGCACAGCTCCACCAAACGGGTCCTGGGGAGGTCCAAATGACCTGTTTTACACTAACACAGGCACTTTGTCATAAAACTAGGGGGAAGTGGAGTCACAACTTGAGTATTTGTTTGAAGTGGGTGGAAAAGGTCCCCCTGTGGTAAAATTGTGCAAGTGCTGTGGGCTGCTGTGTCTGCCGAGAGTTGAAATACATCAAAATACAGGTTACTTTGTATTTACATAGACCTTACCTCGGTCTTTAGATTCTTATAGAGTTTTTCTTGAACTTCTTTCCTTTCGTTTTACATGGAAGAGTATGACGGTTTTTGAAAACTGCACACCAAGTTTGCGATCTTTCTTGTGCCGGTTTCCACAACTCTCCTCTGTCTTGACTGAGACAGATGAAGTGAAAATATAAATCATTCGCATGGAATATGCAGGGTTTTTTTTTTAATGGGGAATTGATATTTCAGAAAGCCTCAAACTTACCTGTCACGGTGACAAAAAGCTTTCTATGCATGAATGGTGTGCGTCACATGGATTGTGTAAGTGTGTTCCAGGGTTATGTTCTATGAGTATTTAAGAGACCCTTGGGTTGATCTGCAAAGCACATAATCTAAGACAAAGTGTGAGTGCTAGATGAACACTATTACTATATTATTAAACACCTAAAAGAGGGTCTAAAGTTGGTAGAGGCCCCTGCATACCCAATGAAACATTTCCTGATTTTAGGCCTATGCGCCTGCCATTTGGATATCAAATTATAATACTTGTCAGGAATCAGTTTACTACGAAGGAGAAGTGGGAACTACATCAATCAAAATGGTCCATTTAGAAAGATAATTCTTATGTGCAAATGTGTGTCATATCATTTCCTTGCACTATCTTTCCAATATTTTGGTTTCTTTTCAGACACTGTGCAGGTTTTATCTCTATTATGAGAGTACTAAAAAATAAATACTTTTGGAAATCTGCTTCAGATTTGACAGCACATGTGAGAATTCAGTATAAATGATGTAACATTAATTTCACATGTGTTGGAAGAGTATTAGGACATTAAGTGGAGGATGGTGATTCAGTGTTTGGGATGTTCATACTAGACACTCCAGGGGCCCATGGACTGTTTCCACTGCTCTTGAACCTCTTAAGAATACTATAAAAGTCAAATTTTTCCACCTATTATTATGACTTTTTGATTCATTGATAGTGTACCAGCCTGTTCATGATGGTCTAATTGGTGCCTTGAGATACGAGTGAGCCAACTTATAGCCATTTTTTAGACAATTTTTGCTTTGACTTGTGAGTAAAACAACCCTTTGCCGCATGACAGTCTATCTTGATAACCATTTAAACTGTGACTATTTGAACAACATAGGTGGAGCAACACATGGGGACAATAATATAACAATATTATCCTTTGTAATTGACTTTACACCAGTGTTGTTCAAACTTGGTCCTCGGGGGCCGGAGTCCTGCAGGTTTTGGATATTTCCCTTCTCTAACACAGCTGGTATATAATCAGCTCATCTGCAACATCTGCATAAGCTGGATAATGATCCTGTTGATTGGAATCAGCTTGTGTTGGAAGAGGAAAACCTCGAAAACTTACAGGACTCCGGCCCTCAAGGACTGAGTTTGCCCACCCCTGCTATACGCCAAAGTGATCCTCTTAATCATGATCGGATGATAATTGACATTTTATGCATGATCGTGATCGCCTGTCATAATTTACAACAATCGATCAATGACGTCATTGATCGATTGTTAAATGTTACAAAGTTAGACATCACAGCAAGAACAACCCTCGTTCACTCGGGAGTCATTCTGTGATAGTGTACATGTGAACCCCAAACCTATTTTTAGCCTTGTTGTACGACGTGGGAACGGCTAAGGAAATCCTTTGGGCTGGGTGGCGGAAGTTCCGCCGCCGCGCTTCGAACTTCCAGTCACAAAGTAATAGCCTTTATTTATTTATTTATTTATTTTTGTAATTGGTAAAAAAAAAGGAATCAGAAAACCATTTTATTTATGTCAAATAAAAAACTAGCTACAATATGTATCTAATGTTAACATCTCTTTAAAGGATCTTTGTGCAGTTTGTCACTTTTTTTTTTTACTCGTGACTGCCACCTCTGGTCCAAAGTGTAACTGCAGCATCTGTGTCAGGCTTCAAATGAGGTAAGAAAAACTTCACCCCTCAAGTCCCCAAAGAAACTGTGGAGTGTGAGTGTCCGCACACTCTAAAGGGAATATAATATAATGTAAAGGGAAGATAAAAGCTGATAAGTGCAGTCAGAGTAAAACAGTCAGGGCTCTTCGTACTCATTTAGGCATTGGTGGCTTTTTAAACGGCACAACGCACCTTTAATTCCAACTAGCTTTCATCACTCTGCGTAAGTAACGTTAATTTCCGGCCACGCACATTCAGCCAATCACAGATGCAACTAGCAGAAAGGAATGTTGGTTTGATGAACGAACACGGAAATACCGACACACAAAACCTTTGCCAAATGAGGATACGAGACTAAGGTCATATCGAACGTTGAGTTGAGTTATTCTCGCGATGCGATTACAATTTCAATAAAGTTTGCGTAGATAGGAGGAATGTTTGCTGGAGTGGCTTCATGCAGCGTCCTGTGCAGATAAAAAGTGGACAATTGAACCAAGATAGCAATAATATGTTGTTTTAGTTTTAGCTAAATCTGAAAGACTGGTGATGTTCAAGCATTGTTTTCATCAATGTCAAGGGAAGGGGATGTTGTAAACATACAAGCATTGCATGTTATATTTAACGTTTATCATATTTTTTTTTCTTTTTAATCTTGAGAGCGTATTTTTCCCTAGCTACATTTCAATTGGCATCAATTACACGTGGATTTTCGATATGGCAGGGGTGAGACTGCATAGTAAATATACAAGTTGTTTACATTTTGAATTGATTAAATTGGAGTTGGAATTTTTAAAAGTTTTTTTAATTTAAGTTTTAAATTGTGTAAAGCCTGTATATACTGTGTGTGTATGTATGTATGTATATATGTATATATGTGTATATATATATATATATATATATATATATATATATATATATATATATATATATATATATATATATATATATATATATATATATACATACACATACATACATACATACATTTTTGGGGGCTCCTGAAAGATAGAAGTACAAGGTTTCGGCCCGATATCAGCGATATACAGTATATATTTTGTCATTAGTGCTGAATGTTTTTACATAGTAAAATATTATATGTGCTGTTTTTCTTATTTAAAAAAAACACACTAAAAACGTTTGTTTGTTTGTCTTTTTTGGGAGGTGGGGTGGTTGGAACAAATTAATGGTATTCCTATTCATTTCAATGTGGAAAGATGATTTGAGATATTAGTGTTGAGTTATGAGCATGGTCACAGAAAAAAATATATTTGTATCTCAAAGTGTCATCATACCACATATGGCTACATCAGGTTAGGTTAAGTGTACATTATTGACACTTATAGAAGATTCTGGTATCCAGAAGCACTTTTTAAATAATAAATACAGCAGAAAAGGGCAATGACAGCTTAACACAAGAGCAAGACACTTGTTTTCCCCAAAAACATTACAGATAATATTTGTAATGAATGTTGTTAACAGCTCCTATTGGTTGTAAAAAGTTCTGATAAACATTGCATAGTTATTTGGTAATGTGGATGGTCTGCATGGCTACTCTATGTGGAACCAGTGGTTACAACGTTTTGTACATGTACATGTACACGTGTATGTGGAATTAGTACACAAAAACAAGAGTCAACCAGTATTCAGAAGTTCTAGGGTCCTCACACTTTTCTTTTGTTTTTATGTTGCTGTTTTCTTCTGGGGATTTTCAGTTGATGGTGTTTGGGTACAACAAGGCAGTGCTGTCGAAAAAAGTACTGTATTGCAAGGAGGAAGCTGATACAAATGCTCCTTATTAGTCCACCGACCGCAGCCTTGCAACCCAAAGGGACCGGCTTTTTATTTATGATTGTGAGGCTGGATATCTGTTGATCTTTGTCATTTTTACCATCTGGACTCTTTCATTTCATCTCTGCAACTTAAAAGGCTTACATTGTTGCAACTATTTTACACAAGACAGAATATATTGACTTCAAGATGTGATACTGCACAAGGCCACCAAAATTGCAGCCGTTGTTTCATGCTGACTCAACGAAAGTGATTATTGTTATATAAACAATTCTTATTTATTACTCTGTCAAGCAATAGTATGATTTGACATTCCAAAAGTTGTCTTTGGCATTGAGTGTAGCACTGCATGCAGTGGTTTAATTTGAGTGTTATTTTGCCACGGTCCACTCCACTGACATTGTTCATACGAACAGAAAAAAATGTTGGAAATTTGATAGTACAACTGAAATCTACAGCAAAACTTGCAGAAAATGAGGCTTAACTGGTTTTCCCTCACATTCAAAATTCATACTTACAAAATGACTTTTTAGTGCCCTGAATTGACTGTCAAACCAGATTATATATATATAGTATTTTATAGATGTGTATTCAAATACACTACTTTACATTTTGATGTAGGAGAATTCATTCTCATCATGTATAAAGTCAGCCAAACCTAAAATAAACAGCATGAACCCAGGAAACATGGTCATAGAAAGCATAAAAACGGCTGCGCTCATTATTTAACGCAGTGCCGTTGTTACGAGACCCTCCGACATTGTAAAGTTATTTATCTTGAAAGAACTCCCTGCTTCTCCATGAGTGCTTGAACTAACAATGCAGTCTTGCATGCTGCAAGTAGGTTTAATTGGGCTGTGAACTAATGCAAGCTGCTGCTCACACCAGTAAGAAGTCAGACAGCATTACATGAGTTAAAAAAGGTTCTATTGGATGGACAGGTAGGAAAGTTGTAAATGTTGAAAATAGATAGAAAAATACTGTTCTCTGTGGCTACATTCCTTTGTACTTATTAGAGTGCATAAATTAGGGTTAGAGGAAGTATATATAGAGATGGATTTGCCTTCAGAAGGTGTTAGGGTCAATTTTCCAAAAGTTATTTTGCATATTATTTTATTGTCAAAAATTAATCACTTATTTTTTCTTTTTTTTTTTTTACTGTTGGTACAGAACCACATTATTTGCACATGCTGTCATTTCTTCTTCTTAAAATTATTTTCAGTGTCAGTGGTATGGCAATTGAAATTCACTTTACTTACTGTAGGTCAGTAAGCTAGCATACTGTATATATTGTATATCAGTATAGAGATTGTTTCATGTTTCAATCCCCTAGCTGAAACAGCTGGGTGGCTGCTGAAGTTGTGTTGACCTGCTGCCCTTTAGATCCCACCCTGCAGTGTTGCAGTGTAAGTCAACCAGGGCAGTTCCAGCCCAGCTGCAAAGGCTGGGATCTGGATATTCAGATATTGTGGACTCGAGAGACTTCTTGAGCCCTGAGGACGTTTTTGTAGAAAATTCATTATTATGCTGGGAGGCGTTTAAAAACGTTCACCAGCATCGCAATCCATCGCCTGCCCTGAATGCTACCCCCAACTCCCACTCCACCCAAAGCACAAAACACATTCAACTTTTATTTTGACATACATAATTCTACATACACAGAAGAAAAATAAATCTGAGTATTGAAATGTTATTTCAGCCTTTAAATACCTCTAGTCATTTTTCTGATGAGAACTCTGTTGTCTTACTCACTCACTGGTGCTAGTTCAAGTGTACTTGTATGGCTCTTGGCTTGGACTTTTATGAGCTGTTCCAGAGCCTCAAAGTACTTGGCCCAACATGGTTGTCCCCAGTCTTTTCCCCACTAATGAAGTGCACATTCCCATTGGAGCGCTTGGCTAGCTTGATACCTTGCTCATCCTTTAATGGGAATATCCCGTCTTTCATGCGTCATTGTCTACCTCACACACTGTCGGCATAGTTAGTATGAAGGGATTACAGTACAATAATAAAGAAATCACATGGCTTACCATGATAACAGCCACAAGTTGACTACTGAGCACACCAAATTCCCTGCAGCCAATGATGGCCAAGCGGGACGTATCATCACGAATCCTTTGAGTCGGGTGTGTGTGTTGAGCTCTGCCGAACCTCACATTCAGAACAACTGATTTAAACATACGCCACATGCTCCATAAGACTGCAGAAATACACTTTTGCATTTTCCTTGGTGGATGACATTATGTCAGAGCCAGGAATATTAAACAACCGTAAAAACGTGTGCAACTGGTGCTTCCGCTGATGTAACGGTGTATCAAAAATGAGAATTGAATGTTTTGAGCCTACTGTACAAAGAGGGTGAGACAGCCTTCATCCTCAAATTAACCTTGAGGAGTCTGTGCTATCTGCATTTATGAGTAAAATCACCAGGGAGATGGAAGCTGGGAATATACTTTGTGACAAGGGAGGTCATGCGAAACAGGCTAAATCTGGTCTGGCTGGCCATTTGACGGTAAGTTTGACTCCTCTGGGCCTTCGGCTATTGAAATGTCAACATAATAAAAAATAAAAAGGTCTCTCTTGAGGATTATGACAAATGATCATTTTTGTCTTTAGTGGTTTTATTATGACTGAATTAACCTTTTAAAACAATGCTTCCAAACAATGCAGTCAAGCATGTCGTGAGCCTTAATAGTGCCAAAACTATGAAAATGTAGTTAACAAAAGAGGTCATCCGTATTTTTTTTTTTTAAGTTTCTACTAGATTTGTGAAAGGGTGATCACTAGTAGTCACTGAGAACAATTTACTTACCCTCTAAAGGTTTTATCGGTGCTGCTCTTGTCTAATGACTATTTTCCTCTGCAGGGGGCCAAAAAGATACTTCGGTTCCCCTTGGACCAGAGTAGCCAACTGTTTTCAACTGAGGAGCGGTTCTCTTTCATCAGGCCGGGCTATAAGAAATGAGTGAAATATGCTAAAGGTGGAAAATTCACTTTACACCTACACTTTACTTCCCAAGCGCCCAAAAGATTAACTGACTGTAAAGCTTCCTCTCATGCTAAGGTCACTGCGACCATGACCGTGTTTGACCACTCAATGGCTGATTTTGACCTTTAACCTCTCCACTGAGAAAGTCATAAAGACAAAATACCCTTGGGAGGCCGCATACTGTAATGATATCTTTGGTAAAATGAGTTGGAGAAAAAAAAGTCACTTAAAATCAAAGAGCCAAATACTTCCAAACTTACTGGGCATGCCGCTGGTTTCGCTGACTGGGTTGTACCGAGGTCTACAGAGCATAAACGACCCATTACTCACTTGGCCACACCCCTTTACTTTTTGGAAACTTAATCGATTTTTGCAAAAAACCTGGTGATTTAGAGAAATCCATAAAGAATGTGACCTGCTAGAACTCGAGTTGGCTAAGACTGAGCTGGAGTGAGCGAACCACTCGAATGGTATAAGGGCTTTAAGACATGGAATGTACTGTATATAGTTCAATACCCCATCCAACACCCGTCTTAGCACAGCCTCACAGAATCTCAAAAATGGAGACAATATATTTATTTTTTCCATGACTTATGACAGTCAGTTGTGCCAAATGATTCCATATGATGGATTTAAAGGGGAAGTCTACCCCACAAAAAGTGGAATGTAAGTTAAGCAGTAAAATTCAGCCGTTTTTATCCATCTTAGTGGACGGCCATTTTGCCACCTGCTGTCAACTGAAAATTACGTCAATGTTACACAGGTCTCAGGTAACAACCAATCACAGCGCAGCGTCTGAAAGCAGGTGAGCTCTGATTGGCTGTTGCCTGAGCCCTGCGCAACATTGATGTCATCTTCAGTCAACAGCAAGTGGCAAAATGACCCCCCCGAGATGAAAAAAAAAGTCTGGATTTGGTTTCATAACTTATCAGAATGTCATGTTTAGACTAGCAAGGTCATATATAACATATTATTGTCAAGAAATGTTTATTGTTGACTTCCACTTTAATGTGCAAAAAAATGATAATCCATCATATTCATCAAAATGACTCCCTTTCATGTTGAGTGTGAAGGCAGGCATACTAAGGATGTATGATTGAAATTATTTATCAGCTCATTCTACAAGTGCTTATTTTCTGGTTGCCTACACATTTTTTCTTCCTAACCCAAATCGTGTGCTGTATAACTACAACAAACATATTGTGCTTGGCTTTGAAAGGCGCATTCACCACATAGTCACAGAGGATAAGATTTCCAAGTTTTATGCACTTCATTATCCTTGAAGATTGCAACAATGATAATGAGCAATCACAACACAATTCTTTGCATTGGCAAAACGTTCTTGCAAAGATATAAGCAATAAGTGATAAACAAATAGCCGTGATGGCGATTAAATGTGTACCCTCTTTATGTGGTTTAGGCACTTGTATTGAGCTTTTCTGTTGTCTTTTATCCACATGAACTCACCGAAACACTCTCAGCATGAGCTTTTTTTTTATTAGATCACCCAAAGTAAACAGCTTCAGTGAGTGTTTTTGATCAAATCAATTTGCTGCAATGCTCTTTTCCAAGTTGCATCTTGTGTTCAGCCTGTTGTAAGTTAATTTGCCAGATCAACATAAAAAAAACAACTGAGAAATCTAATGAAAAACATTACTCTGGCATTCACACTGCATACCAGTGGTTGTCTAAAGAATGGGAGCCCTTTAATGTGGTGATTGCACGACTTTGGTTTGGAAGTTAGTTTCCGTAGAAAGAACACACTCTTCTGTTGTATTTTGCTCTCATTTGTTACTAAAATCTCCATTTTTTTACGGTACTGACTCAGGACTGTCGCTAAGATCTGAACTCTTTACCATCTTACTTTTTCATCACATTTAAAAGTGGTAAATCTTGTGGCTGCAGTTGGCATCGTTGCTCTGTCATCATTGCATCAGTGCAGCTGAAGTACAAGACATAAACTTCCATGAATAGTGAGATGGAATTATGCGATTTTGGGAAAAAGTAAAAAGTCTTGGGAAAATCAAAGACCATATGGCACCTGAGGGAGGTGTTCTCATAACCATAGTTTTCATTTATGGCTAGCCACAGCTGGTTCGGAACTGGATGTGAGGTGAATACGGCAGTGGCCTTTGTGTTTTTCTCTCAGTATGACTGAGGCAACGGCTTCCTTCCTACAATAAAGTCTCTGACCACGTTTTGGGGGAATGGCATGTCGCTCCATTCAAGTACATGCTTGTCACTTTTGTAGCGTATCCAGGATTTGCTCAGGCACTTGGCTGGTTGTGGTACCTCTTAACAGCAAACGTTGCCAAGTATGAGTTCACAAGGGCGACGTATAAGTGCAAGTGACGTACTTGGGTCAGGTGGCCAGGAAGGGCAGCTTGTTCTGGTGCTGCTAATGCTTCAATCTTTAGGATGATGACATATTCTTGCCATGTAAAATAAGTCATATATTTTTGGTTAGGTGGAATACTTGGAAGTTAAAACACATTGACATTTTTTTCCAACATGGAACCTCCAATTACCGATTTGTTGAATGGAAAAAACACATTTGTCATCATGAGAGTTTTAAATAGTTCAGGTTACGTACCAAATTTTCGAACCTGTTTGTTTCTATTTCATGTCGATAGGTGTGGGATGGGGTTGTTAGGTATTGTTGACCTGGACCGGGTTGTTTTAAATGAGGGCACTGTGATGACCCTCAAACGAGGTCTGTTCAATGTTTTGCCTTGTGTATTTGTGTGTTATTGCATGTCCCTGATGAAAGGAGATCATTACATCCAGTGTTGGTTTGTACATGGAAAAAGTTGGGTGGGGTATCAAGCACTTACATGAGCAGCAAATTATTTTACATGCACATGACAAAACGGACATATATTCATCTGAAACAAGTGTCAGGTTTACTTGTGGAGAAAAAAAAATCACTGTACCTGTGTGTGTCCATGTGCACAAATAAAACAAATTGTCAACTTAAGTTATGATAAAATGGCTTCAGTATAAAAGTATTTTTTGGAGCAAGAGAGCTCTACTTCAGCAACACAAGAAGAAGATCAAATGCAAGACACAAACAGATTTTTGTGAATTGTGGGCCTGTGAAGCCCTCTGAGACTCTTTTCTGGTTAAAGGATATATATAAATAAACTTGACTTGACTTGCCACACAGTCAGACACGTCAGAGAAATTACTTTAAAGGCAAAATCATAGGGATGTAGATCTACCCAACTATTGACTGGTTATGTATAGTATACTGGCTTTAATCACAATTCGTCATTGAACAAATACTGGTTGGATTCGTAACTTATAGACCTCAGAAATTCATTTGAACCATTTCTATTAGTTTAACATTTTTTCCACTTTTGTTAACCTAGAACTATTAAAGTGATGCGATTAATTACAATTGAAAATGTTAATCACCTGATGCAATTAGAAAAAAAGGAAAATATTATTAAAAATTAGGGGCGTCAGGCAATTAAAGTTTTTAATTGTAATTAATTGCATGACTTCACTAGTTAACTCACAATTAATAACAAATTTTACATCTGTTCTTAATGTACAATTTACAAAAATTCTAGGTTTTCATAATCTTGTTAACAAAAGTGGGAAAAAATGTTAAACCAATAGAAATAGTTTAAATTAATTTTTGACGTCTATAGCCGTCAATGGCAGTGAATGAGTTAATAAGACATATTTCCGGTGAGTAAGAAAAGATGAATTTTGTGAAAATAAATACAATTTGACCAAAATACGGTGTCCAATGCGTTTTATAAAGCCCAACATTCAATTATTTGAAAACTTATTATTGTAATCAGCATTGCTGCCACGTTGTTCTAACTATGGAATAGTTGTTCTTCTATGTTTCAAATGGCTTACTTGAAGTAGAATCTTGCATCGCATTGTGGCCAACGGTAGAAATCTGGGCCAGTGCTGTACAATAGTAGCAAATACTATAGTCCTCGCAGCAAACATCCTGAATGCTGGATAGGTTAGCCTGCATGCTATATGGTACAGTAGCTATAGTGGCGGCTGCAGAGACCATAGCTATATTAGCTATAGAGCCAGTTGTGTGTTTTACTCCAAAAAGTTCATTATAACTCATTGAATTCTTTAGCATTTTTTACCTGGATTGGCTTGTTACAAACATCACACATTCAGCTATGATGCAAGCCACGTGTATCATTTTATGATCGAGGCTTTCGCAGAAATGCTATTGTGGGATTCAATGTTTAATATGGCAGCCACTTGCTTCCTTTTTCTAAATGATTACGTAACATTTCAAAATGTCTTGTGCAGCTTGGCAACTTGGCTGTTGGCGTTGACAACCAGAACGAAAAAAGCCCCGGGATCAACATAGACGCATTTGAAGTTTTGCAGGGTGCCGTGAAAATATCCAAAGCTTTGACAAAAGAACAAAAGGGATGATTTCATGAACATGGACACATTGTTTTTTGAAGAATGAACCAGCTTTAAGTCAAAAGACTCTATTTTTCTCACTTGTCATACTTCCCTTGATTTGTTTAGTTGTTATACGGTGCTGTTACCCATTAAGTCTTTACATTGTTGTTTTACATGGTAATCTTACCGCTGCTTACATTTTAAGGAACTTACCATTGATCCAATCCAAAAAACAGCATATGGCCTTCGGCTGTTCCTTGCTTCATTTTGACAACCTTTTTTGTAAGTGTCATTGTTTAGCTGCACTTTTTTCTTCTTCTATATACCGGAAAAAGCACGTCCATCAGCAAGCCTAGCAAACATTTTGCGTTAACACATTCAAGGCCCGAGGCTATTCCCAGCATTACAGAGATGAAGATGCTTTTTTTGGACTGAAAGTATCATTTTCAATGACTAACCAAGTCAGATTGTGGCCATCTTGCTTCCCAGCATCAATTGTAACAAATGGTCAAGACACCAAAATAACATGTTGTTACTCTGAGGTATAGATGTGATGGATTTGCTAAATGTTCAACCCTAACTGGGCAAAAGATTACGCTCGTCTATTTACTTTACCTTGAATCTCGATTAAAACGAAGACATTGACAGGCACACACAAATAAATGTTACATTTCATCATATTCAACACATGCTTGAATCAAGATGGACAGAGAAAGTAAGCTTCCTTCGTTTCTCCTGGAGTTTGCGGTTCAGAGTTATTGTTATTTGAGAAGACGGCATGTTCGGAATATCGGGTGCATCGACTGCGTTTCGCTACAGGCAGTCTTGGCCGGGCCACAAAACCCTTTTCGCTGCATGCTGCCAGTAGGCCCATTTCTACAACAATTTCAATAAAGTATTACATGACTTTGCTCTTTCAAGGCTTCAAAAGGAAGGAAATAGCAGATTGAATGTAAACAAGATTAGCTTCCCTCCCGTGTTGCACGGCCAGCTGCTGCTTCAGCGCCGGGCCGTAAATCTGCTGGACAAGCCGTGCAGCGTAGATGTTGTGGAAAGTGAGACGTTACTGTCACTTTTTGGCAAAAGGGCAAAGCTCCTTCAGCTGGAATATGAATGATGAATTTTACCATGTTCATTCTTTATAAAAATATGGCTTTCTGACACCAAGCTCCAGTTGGTGGAACATTGTAATTCATTCACAAGCGTGTTACTACAAGCATATGGTTTGCATCCCTTGCATCACCTTTGCAAGCTGGAGCTACTTTGTCCTTCCTTCCTACTGACATCGGCCTTGGTTCCTGCTGCTCCCCCAGCTATCAAAGCCTAAATATAGCAGATTTGTTGCTGCTTCAGAATATTTTCCAACTGCCAAAATACACAGGCCCTGCTTTCTTAACCTTGTGCAGTGATCTGTGTATTTGTAGTGGAAATGCAGTGAAAAGGGAAGCTGTGGTGTTCAACAAGGCTGTCTTAAAGTGTGGTAATGACACTGTCTGCTTGTGTTTTTGGAAGCTGTGAAACCACAGTAGGGAAATTGCCATAACTACTCCAACGTAACTCCATGTTATAATTCACATCAGAGAGATCAGGATTGCTGCTGGAATTTGCTCCCTCCATTGAGGCAGCCTTCATACGGCATAGTCTTTAAATATACTCTTCTCTAGAAGCTTCTGGTTTCACTCCATGGAAAAAGTACAATATAATAGTAATTGTAACATCAACATAAATTACCTGACATTTTTTGTTCTTTTGAAAATGTAATAAGTTAATCATCAGTGATCACTCATACCGAAACATGAAAACAAGAAGACAGTCTTCACTTGATCTAATGACGAAGGCGTCATGCGGGTGGAACGACACTACAGATCTTGAAGCAGAACTTTTTTTTTTTTTAAAGGCATGACCAAAACAGCCACAAAAGGCAAAAAAAAAAAGGCAAAACACGTGATATTAATCATTTGAGGTTTGTTGTTCTTTGGTCTCTTGTGAAATGCTGACTTTGGTTGAATTCAATGTGAGCAGAGATTTACGCAGCTAAAGACATAGGTCTACAGAACTGTGTATTTCCCCCCCAAAAAATGTATCCTAATTTTTAACAGTACAGCAGTTTAACTTCAGAGTTTTCTCTGTCATAGATTCAATTTCTTTTGAACTTATTTCTTCCTTTGTATCGTCGAATTATTTTCCATTTTCTTTTTTCTTAACAACAACGGTTTATCACTGTAAGGAGAAATCAAATAGCATCTCCTGCTTGGACTATAATCAAATGAATATGTCCAATACAATTGGCTTTATTTTTCTATTTAGAAAAAAAGAAGAAATTACTGCATAACTCCATTCCAGATGCAGCATCTTGATCTGATAATTCTAATCAGCCATCTTTGTGCTCTCTCTCTCTCTCTCTCTCTCTCTCTCTCTCTCTCTCTCTCTCTCTTTCTCTCTCTCTCTCTCTCTCTCTCTCTCTCTCGGTACAGGTGTGTGTGTGTGAGTGTGTTTCTCCACAAATTCCAATAGAATTAAGCACAAATTGAATTGATCTGTCTGATTATTAGTTTGACCCACCCCATATCCAACCAGTCAGGTCTCTCTTTGTGTCTCAAACTTGTGCCTCATTTTGATTAGTTCTTGCTAATCTGACCTTTTTTTTGTTTGTTTCACTTCGCAGTCACTGCATTTCATTCCATCATTGGTACCATTCTGTCATTATTGTTGTTCATACTGCTTGCCGAAAAGTCACTTGGGGTAGGCTCCAACTCAATGAAATATAGAAAATGGATGAATGGATAAATAAAGAGGGAAAAATTTTACCATTGTTGGTGTCACACGTCCAAGAGCTGCCTAGAACAAAATATAGAAATTGGGACTGGTTGTGAGACATATTTTATTATTTACTATTACCGTGGTGACACTTTGAAATGATGGCCAAATAACAGATGAGAATAGTTCACCGCTTCCCATCTTCAGCAGCATGACCCCCTTGTAGTTTCATTCCGTCATTCCCAGGCTGAATGTGGGTGTCCCACGGGGAATTCAAGTAGCTCTTTGGGTCAGCTACTCCAAACCCCATATTTAAAGGGATTCATTGCAAGGCTAATTAGGATAACATGACTGGAAAGGTTGAACTTGGCATTTCTAAACAAGGTTTCAGTTAACTTGTAATAAGGGTAGGCATCCACTTGTAACCAGCAGGAGGGAATGCGAAACATGCCTCGCTTGATTCTTCGCGTTTCTTTATTTGATCTGTCAGTATGCATGCAACATGGAGGAATAAAAGCTGATAAACTGAAACGTGAAAGCAAAGCAAAATCACAAGGATAATTCATTACATGAACATGATTTTATCTTATAAAACAAAACAAAAAAGTAAATTCAGTCTGTTGTTTTCATGTTATCTGACAAAAAAAAAGAAGTATACTGTAGGTGTAGCATGATCATAACATTTTCATTCATTTACTTGCATTCATTTCACATTTGTACTGGTCGAATGAAATCCAATTACATTAGTTTACATTGGTGAAACTTGCTATTAAAACACAATTGAAGAACATACAAACTCAATACATTAAGCCCAGAGCTGGGTTTTGAACCCACAACCCCGTAAATGATCATCCACATAAACTACATATTGTGCTATGTTTTTTTGTTTTGTTCTGCTTTTTGTACTGGCACTTGCATTCATTGATGACAGTTCCACTTATTCAACAAGAGTAAATCACAAGATGAAGTCAATAAAAGTTGACGTATAACAAACTTTAAAGAGAAAGCAACCTCCCCAGAAATTATTTTCAATAATCAGCTGTATGCGCCCCCACTAGTCTTTTAATTAATATTGCTTTTGTGAAATATTAATTAAACAGCAAAATCCAACCAATATGCATAATTTCATAGCTAAATTCACCATGTCATCAAGCATTAACAATATCTATCAATAATATGGAACCATCTTTTGCTATTGTGTTAGAAATGCTAATGTGAGTTAAAGGTCAAATGATAGTTACGGACGGTTAACAGCCCACTAACAATCACTAGCCATTTAACCCGGTGATTTAAACATTTATCTGCATGTTTGTTGATCAAACACACATTCTAGTTTATTTTGTTGAATGTACTTAACATAATTATAATAAAAAATCTACTTTATTATAGTTGTCCAAACTCTTAACATAAAATCCATTTTCAAATTCATCCCAACTAACTGCAACAGATAAGTCAAGGGCACTGATAGTCAAATAACCATTAACACTTATGTTCACATTTGGAGTCTTTGATTAACCTAACATGCATGTTTTTGGAATGAGGAAGCCAGAGTGCCCAGAGAAATCCAATACAAGCCCAAGGACAACAAGCAAACTCAAAGAAAAAAAAAGTCCTTGATTTGATCATGTGCATCGGTTGCACATGATTAAAATGTGGTCAACTGATGTCATTTTCCACTCTTCTCCTCAAAAACAATCAAATACAATATGTGAGTTTACCACATTTTGATCATGAGCAAACAATGTACATGTTTGAATTAAATACAGTGAAAGGATTTTTATTAAATTTTTTGTGGAAGACTTTACTTGAGATTCAAACCAAAACTGAGATTTGCTAACCAGTATTTCATCGTGTTATCAAGCTTTTGTGTTCATGTAAATTCCGGAGTTATCTCGAGGATACAATACAGAAAACAAAACACCATTATTAAAATAACTCTATTATCTTTTTTTCCCTCAATATTAATTAATCATGATACAAGGAGAGAAAATGCAGCAAACTGCACACAGTTCAGAAAGGCTATTCTAGTAAACAAAATATTTAAAACCAAAATGTAAAAAACATTTTTACTAACGAAACAAAATACAAATGAAAAAATATTTTTTTTTAATGAAAACTAACTGAAACTATATTTTATGTTTACAAAATTCTATTTTTGTTGATTTTTTACTACTTAAAATGAACAAAACAAACACTAACAAAAACTAATACTAAATCTCAACAAAAAACTCTTTAAAACTAACAAGGCAGCCCTGAAAACTAATTAAAACTATAAAAATTAAATAAAATAAAAACTCCAAAAACTAACTAATGAAAATTCCAAAACTATAATAACACTGGTTCAGAACAGCACATATCTTTAATGAAGTTGGTGTGTCCCAATCTGTCATTAATTTCATGACAAAAGCCGCCCTAACCCACATGGTTGGCTCTCACTTTCCTGGGGGAAGTTTATTATTTCGTATTATATTGTACGCTGGCCCTTAGATGTCAGTGCCAGTACCATTAATCCAGCAGGACTGAAACATACTGCCAGAGGTTCAGTAAGTGGACTGAGCCACCTGATGAGACACAGAGTGGAGTTCTGGCAGAGGATGGACCTTTTTAGCAGCTAAGTCAGCACATGTATCTCATGTATTGGGTCATTCAGAGCCACACGACACCAGAGACTTTAGATTGGATTATTTTGATTTTAAATGGCAACAGCGAATGTATATGTGGACTTCTTTTGGGGACAGGAAGAAACCAGGATGACGGGGCAAAACTCAAATTCAGGTTATGTTATCAGACCAAGGGGCCATTCACACCGGAGCGTTTTCAATTTGAAATGAAACAATAAACCTTTGGTTGGAATATTGGGCTTCTTGTTCATCTTCTCTGCATTCATACTCCTCCTCCACTTCCTCCCTAATTCCTCCTTTTCCCCCTATTCCAAATGACCATGAATCCAAAAAAATTCTCCCTGCAAGTGTTTAACACGCTGCTCTTTGAAGCGTGATCCAAGAGACTGCCATGTCTGTACTTTGTTGTTGTATAATCACGCCGCCTGCGTGCTCTACATTCTCCAAAGCTTCATTTCTCAAGGAGGAAGTCATGTTCTGCACTTCTGGGGCTATCGAGGGATATTTACACAGGCTTTTAATACAACACCAATAGGCTTGTGGCACTGTAATGTTGTGTTAATGCTGTAATATATGCACATTTATGTTGCTCTCGGAGATGTTTCCCCTCTGAGACGGGAGCTGAGTAAAAAGCCAGTGGGCTGCGTTTTTGTCACGTCCAATAACTGGTGACTCACTTTCTCTCCTTCGTATAATCAAAGCCAAAGCACATGTTGCCAAGTTGGAGATGTGGAAATGGAGCAGAATATTTGATGAAAGATGGTCTCCATTCAAATTGTAGTGTCAGGGGGACGTTAAAGTTGTGAAGTCTAGTTTTATTGGAGGTGTTTTATGTTGTGGATGTAGGATTTACACCCAGATCTCAAGAGAAACCAACTTTTAAGCTTTTTCCTCCGAGGGCCACAAACAGGTCCACTTTGAATTTTGTTTTTTTTCCTTTAATTTATCAAGCATACCAAAATCAGTCAATCAAGTGATTGCATATTGCTGTATAAGGGACAGACATCTATAATGGAAAACTTTCACAATGGTCCCACCACATAATATTTTCAGCTTAAATAAAAGTTATGAAGCTAACAATTAGCCATCCAAACAAAATAAGCTAGCTAACCACACAAGTAGGGTAAAATTATAATGAAAATGCAGTATATGTTTGTTGGACAAAATTAATTTGATATTTTTTCAGGTCATACCACAATGTCCAAATATGACCGCTACATACATTTGCTAAAAAAGTAACTTTTTTTTTTTTTTTTTTACACACAAGTTGTGAGACGGTACAAATAGCTGATAGCTGCTCCTTCTTGTTTGTCTTACGGATGATACAAGTTTTTGTCTTTAAATGTATTCCAAAATAAAAGTTCTTAATTGATTTTTTTTTTTTGGTCACACTACAATATAATTCAAAAAATGGGCATCAATGGACAAACTTATATGTCAATGACCCTCATTATTACAGAGTTTTCTTTTAATTGCTATACTAATTAATTTAAAATTGAGGTGGCAATTTTGTAAATCTTTTTAAGTTATTTCAACTCAGCCATCATTGTGTAAATTCTACAATATTAATTTAGTATAAACGACTTGATTTGTTTTTTACTCTAAAGGCTTAATTAAATTGAACCAACGTAATTTTAATTATGCAAAAACATATCCATATAGCCACAGTAACCTGTTATTTCATTTTAATTCTGCCCAAATCAACTCCTCATTCACCCACTGATGACGTAGAATCTTGAAGTGGAGGTTCCATATCTTGCGCAAGGACACTTCGACGCAGTCACAAGGGCAATTGATCAAACCCACAATCTCTGCGTTGGAGACAAGCACTCTACCACTGAGCCATGCCACCCCGTGGTAATGTATTTCTGCACGTCAGGATAAATTACACATTGAAATTCCAGTTTTAAACTTAGAACACCATGCCAGGAATGACTGCACATTGACATTTCAATAACACAAAAAACTGCGGCCTCCATAAAATAAAAGACATACAACCCTACAACTGCCTCAAAAAGACTTTTCCGGTAACAATTTGACAATCACACTGGTCAGACTGATTGAAAGTCACAAACCCATTGTGGCAGCACGTAGACCAGCACCTTCTATAGCCACCTCTTTCATTCTCTTCACAGAATTGACCAACTCATCTGATTTAAATGAGTACATGTAACATTTTTTTTATACATAAAAAGCCCTTGATTTTAAAATTTTATTATAAACCCCATGAATAATTTTTAGAGTGACTTGAACCATTTTCTATAAGACAAATAGTTCAGGATTTTCGGGTGCAATCTGTCACAAACTGACCATTTTTGAAGCAGTTTGTTGGATATCATTCATGATATACTGTATGTTCACAACTTGGACCTAGACACAGAACAGAAAATGGAGGATTTTTTTTCTTGTAAAAAATATCTTCAAACATCAGTATTATGAAGAGAAATTGTGTTATCATTTTCAATTCATTTTCATTTTCCCACAGGCAGCCCTAGAAAGACAGAGAAAGAAATAGAGGGACTACAGAGGAGCTGCTGTAAACCAGGCAGAGAAAACACACCTTTTTTTACAGCCATGGAATAAACAGACAGTAGTTTATGGGTGGCGTGTTACTGTCATGTTGCATAAGGAGGCGGGGCTTTTTTTCTTCTCCTTTTTTTTTTAAATCAACATTTGAAGCAGATGTTCCAATGATGTTTTTTAATGATAATGATTTCTTGCAACATTAAGACTTAGGTGCTTATCTGCATAGATTAATCCACACTTTCCCCTTTTAAATTATATTTTATGTGCTATCAAAGACAATTTGTTTTACAAGATTTGTTCACTCCACTTCCCCAAATACCTTCACATTTATTGCATGGCTTTTTACTGCTTGTAAAAATATTATATGACTTTCTGTATCTGTTTTTCCTTAGTTATATTACACCTCCTTTGCATTGACTTCATTAAGGATAGAAAAAACGTTGTTGCTCCCAATATCCACGTCAACTTTACAAAGCATCAGCAACTGTCATTGGTCTGAGAAAGATGAGCTCCTCTTATCAGCTCGCTTAGTGCACAGCCTTCACCTCTCAAATAGCTATCTGCCCCAAGTCAAATAGCTACCCTAATTTTATGACTTTACCACCCTTTGTGTGTGACTCTTCACCTGTGATAGCGTTCAAAGGTGCATCCATCCAAAGATAACAGTTTACAGTAGTTAATTGGTGATTAAACGACAAGATGTCCTTGTAAAACGTCGCTACCTGTGTTGTAGTCTTTTAAAAGAGTTTTATTTTAGGATGTAGAAGATTTCATTGGGTTTTAAAAATAAATGTTTGTTTTAAGTTGATTTATTGGCTCATTTTGCAATGAAAATAAAAAAACCTTTAAACTGATATGGTTTGGTGGACATCTTCAGAGTGTGATTCATGGATGGACTATGGACAAAAAGATAGACTATACATACATATATATATATATATATATTGTGTTTGAGCAATAAACCTAACTACATGCAAAAAAGTAAAGCATTTTATTAAATGTTTGCGTATGACATTCAGAATATTTTGTTCATATCAAACTACTGCGGTCATTTTTTCCCATTTTAAATTATGCAAGTAATTAACTGATTAGAAAAAGAGTAGGATGAGAGTGTGCAGTGGGTCAAATTTTTTTGAAGACATCCACATAACATGAAATGTCAAAATAATTAACACAAAACAGGTGCTTTTTGGCGATCAAAAAATGTTGACAAGAAAGCCTTTTAAATTAAGCGATTAATCGTGATTAATCAAAATTGTAAGATGTGATTAATCTGATAAAAATTTTTAATCATATATATATACAATTTTTTCTTGCAGCATTACAACTTTATTTTTCAAAAATATTTCTGCATGTATTCTGGTTATATTTCTTGTAATATTTTCTTTGAATACTTCTTTATTCAACAGGATTGATTTATTATTGATGATTATGATTATTATTTCGTTTATTTACAAACATAATAATCACGTGTATAACCTGTGGTGTCTGCCTTGCTGTCATCTTGCGCGTCAGTCAAAAAGTACAGCGGGAACTGGTCAGCCATTGTGAGATTTGCAGTCACCCTAGCCTGAGCCAGTGCACTAAACCCATGTAATTACATTTTAAGCAGCACTGGCTTGTTGAAATACCTCCAGTAATTAGTTTTGTTTTTCCACCCTTCATATAATCTTCTGCTTTTGCGTGAGGCTTGGACCGCACTCTGGAAAAAAGGGGGAAGCGAACAAGTCAGTAGGTAATATGGGATAAATTAAAACAAATCTGACGTAGTTGGATGTAAGAATAGAATAGTATCCCCCAAACCCCCACCCTCATCATCCACCCACACAAACACATTAACAGAGACCACCTGTAATGTGTTTTGGGGGTTGTTTCCTTTGATTAGGAATGTTATGGGAGTGCTGCACAAACAGAAACGCTGTCCAGACTGTTTTATTTTGTTTATTTGTGGATCCACCTGTGTTTCCAACCAGAAGAATGAACTTGTGATAGTGATGAGAAACATATAGTGGGAAGGAAATGACTTGAAATGACTGTTTCTGAGATTGTGATCAATGAAACTATAATTGGCCAAGCCGCATTTTTTTATGTTTTGAAGCCCTTTAGACTGAGCATCTGACCCTTCACTTCATCCTCTTTTTCTCCTCATGGCTCGTCCCCTCGTCTCTTTCAAATATTTATAGCTGATGGGAGATAAGATTATTTCAGCTCGGGACCTCTCTGTGCCAGCTGCTGCTGACCTTTGCTCACAATAAAGACGAAGATGTGTTCTGAGCAGGGAGCAGATTGTTTTATTTGAAGCTCATCTCTTGATAGGGCGGAAAGGTTATGTTCTTAGCCTGCATCAGCAAGTCGCTCCAATATTGAAAATGTGTTTTAGGTTAATAGTGCAAGATTTTCAATTTTGACAAGGCCTGACAGTTTTCTGTTGTGTGAGGATTTGTTATGACGCTCAGTATCAACATAGTGAGAGAAGGACAGAGTGCATCATCATCGAAACCTCACTAAAAGGAAGACGTTTTTTAAGATTCATAAAAGACACATGTTAGTGTCTCATTATACAATCAGAGACATGAAATGGCACGGCGAAAAAGGCCCAACGCATTACAACCTGTCATAGTTGGACCACAAATGGCCTCCTTGCCAGTCATCGTCATGAGTGGAAAATCTTGTTTCATAAAAAAGAACACCATCTGCGCTTTTCCGATTGTTACAATATGCACAGATTTGTCTCCAATGATATTTTTGCTAACCTCAAGCAACCCTCGACTTCTTGCGGCTGCACCAGCACTTTGGAACTCCCTGAAGCAGATGCACTGCACAAGATAATGAGAGTGGCATTTGATCAAGATGTCTTTCAGCTGGGAGCAAATATAATAAAATTTCAATCCGGAACGACTTCAGTGTAGGCAGCACAGTCAGCACAGTAGTTTCTAATCATATCTTACAGTTTTATTATGCATCTTTTTTTACTGTCCTCAGCCAGGGTTCAGCCAGATAATGTGAAAGTACAGAAGCAATATTAGGTGAAAAGGTGGCATTGATGTACTCAAACATGTCAAGAAAATGGCATTTTGCTTTTTCAAACAGAAGGAATTGGAAGGAGGAAGGTGTATTGTCCATCGAGTGAATAAAAGAGTCCTGCGTTTGGAATGTACTGACTTGACTTTGGAGATGTAACAACAGCAGTAGTGCCACCTAATGGCAAATCAACCAAAAACTAAAAAGCAAAAAGTAGTGCCTTCTTATCAGGGCTACTGTCGATTGATTTCTTAACTGGAGTGACTTTGAACCTTCACACCAATTCCCTGATTAAGAAGTCCTGCACTTGCACATATCTGCTAAATAAAATCTGGCTGCATGGTCGGCTTTTGATTAAAGGTTAATGCCTCAAATGACTAGACATGACACAAAAACAAAAAACAAAAAACTCATCGGATAGTATCAATTTGTCTAGTTATATGAATGATTCTATATCAATGTCATATTACAATACCTGCCAATACAGATTTCACATTTGAGCCATTCCTTAGGCAATGAATCGTATATGGTAACCTAAACAAAATAAATTTATATGGGCAAGTACTGATACCATATCAGTATCAGGCCAATACCCAACTTTATTTCAAGGTATCGGTACTTGCGACAGTGGCCACTCTCTTGTTGGTAATTTACGATCAAGAACATAAAGCTCACATGTGTGACAGCTGACCATTAAGATTGTATTTATTTATTTATTTAAATTTATTTTTTGTTTTTTATATACAAAATAAATGGAAAAAAGATAATAGAAAATGAATTTCATGCAATTTTAAGGAAAAATGCTCTATTTGGATACATAAGTCTTTCTTTAACATTATCTCTCATTATTTTTTTCTAATTTTATGTATTAAAAGCACAAGTGGTATCAGTACTTGGTATTGGTATCGGTGACTTCAGGAATTGAGTACTCATACTGGTAAACATTTACAGTCACAGTCACACCTGTGGACAATTTTGAGTCTTATGTAAGAAACATGTTTCGTAGAATGTGGGTGGAAGTAGATTATTATTATTGTTATTATTATTATTAGCATCGGGCTGGTGCCAGGCCTTATTTCAATGTATTGGTACTCACAACGGTGACCGATAACAGTATCAGCTGCCCAGTCGTGGCCGTTTAACCAATCAGGAACTAGAAATTATAATTAAGAACAATAGAAAATTTCCATTTATTTCATGCAGATTTAAGCAAAATTGGTATATTGTAATATATAGGTTTTTATTTTATTTTTTTTAAAGTTATCTGTCATTGTATTTATTTGGGAAATTTTATGTATCAAAAGTGCGAGTGGTATCGGTACTTGGTATCAGTATCGGTGACTACTCAAGAGTGAATGAGTTCTCGTACTGGTATAGGTCTGGGAAAAAATGGTATCAAACATTTTTAATAAATAATAATATCAATGATAATAATAATTATTATTATTTTTATTATTGTCATTATTACTATAGTTTAATAATAATAATAATAATTATTATTATTATTATTATTATTACATACAAAGTGATGACTATTGTTTACATACAGTAATACATTTCTATACTATACCGTAACTAGAATAGTTCTTATACTCTTTTTTTTCTATTTGATCCACATTGCGATTTTATGATTTCAATCATGCACTACTTTGAATGATGCACACAAAACACCTGTGAAAAAAGTCCCTCTATTTGTATGATTTTATGTTGCAACGGACAACGGTCTGTCTGGAGCCGGTCATTTGTCTTTCTAGTCTGCAGTCCTGTTGACTTCCTATCCCATAAGTCTGTACTCTCGCCAAACATACGTACGTGTATGTGTTTGTACAGCAGCATTTCCAAATGCACATATGCATTTTAGCAGATACATTTGCGCGCGTGAAAGAGAGAACGAGTTACAAACTCTCATGGCTGCCATTACGACCTTTCAAGCGGCACCGTTTGGGAGCATAAAAAGGAGCTGATTGCGAGCATAGCAGGGCAGCAGTTCCTCACTTGTAGCAGATGCCTGTGATAAGATAATGATACGACGGTTATCAGGCGTCCGCATCGATGTGTTGACCGTGGGATCACATAGCCGCCGGCACCCTGAGCTGATGACAGAGCAGCAAACAGGCCCATTAGAGCAATGAGGCCTGCCGGCCAGTAAAGTGTAGTTCAGAATATAAAGTGCACTTAACTACTCAGGGATGTTGATGAAGCTATATAATATTGATTGTGATGTGATAAGGATGGCTTGTGTTGTCAATAAACAGCCCCGCCCTCATCCTTTGCAAAATGATATCTTCCTCACGTGTGCTATTTAAATACTTTACATTTTATTAAACAAAATGAAAATTATATATTTTTTAAACTCACCATACTCTATTCACTTTTTATTTTATTTTATTTTTTAAATATTGTTAGCTTGCCCTCTGTGCTTATCCTTCAATCATATTTGCTATTGTCACCACTGATACTCACTTTAATAGCCCAGTACAAAGGTAAAGTGTTTATTGGTGCCATTTTCCATCTTCTAGTTAGAAGCTCTGGGCAGCAACCTAAAGACTAGTGAGTATTACTTGGCCTATTTTTAATGCTCTGATAACCAGCAACCAAATGTGCATGGAAATGTCATGTCATCTTGGAAAGATAAGCATTATAATGCCTTCAAGCTCAAAGGGTATTCAACACAGCCCAAAACATGCAAATGATCTTTAGGTTTCAGTGTTATTTTCCACCCTGTTAGTAGCCTTGTTGCTGCAGCTATGACAACGTTTATCTTTGCCATCATGCTAAATGTGTGACGTGGGCAGCTAACGTTCAAAATGGCATAGAACTAAACATTTTCATAACTTTGTACACAACACGGCCTTTAAAAATAAAGATAATAATGAAAAAGACAACCATAAGAAACATGGGTTTCATTAGTAAATGTCATAGAGGTATTCATTTCATATAGGTTTATTATTGGGGTCGTTGGTTACAGTAGTGTGGAACTATGTTTGTATCATACAGCGATGCTAATATTTTTGACACCTTCATATAGTGTAGCTAAACATAACAAGCATGAAACGCAAGTTTCACTGCCACTGTACTCTACTTTATTAATACTATCATCATGTTTAGTCTTTGTAACGGGGGCAGCATGTAAGACCAGTGTTTAGCATCTTCCTCACAGTTCTTTGGTTCGGAGTTGAAATCTCGGCTACGTATATACTTTATTGGGACCGTAGAAATGGACTGTCCAAGCCACACAAAAACACCGTCAAGGAATGCCAGTAAAACAGGCAATGTGATTTAATATCATGAAGAAAAAAAAATGACTGTCTGTCAAAATGCTGAGTACAAGGCATCAAGAAATTTCAAAATTGGACAATGGATTTGGAAGAAATTTTGGTTTTTTTGTCGGGGGAAAAAAGGCCTTTTGGCAGTTTTGTATAGTTGAGGACCCAAGTTTGGGTAAGATGGTTGGCAAGTACAGGGAGCAAAAGGAATAGAGAAAAAAAAATATTCGCAAAAGAACAAAATGGCAATAAAGGTGTGTGGGATTATGAAAATACCAAATTAAAGTCCATACTGTAAAGCGAGGTAGGTTCAACGCAACAAAGAAACTCAGGGAATAAACATGACATGGAAAGAATTATGAGACAGCAACATCAGCAAGCAAAATCAATGATTTGACAAAGACCGAAATCATGGAACTAAGGCCCCGTCCAGACGGAAGCAAAGCCGGCTTCGTTCCTCAAACAAATCTCGTACACACAGAAGCATATCAAGACTTGCGTGTGTCCAAAAGAAGACGCTGAGGACGTTTAACGGCTGTAATGTATATGCCAAGTCTGGAGTGGCGCTGTAGCGCAGCCACAGGGAGTTAACGGAAAGCGTAGAGGAAGAATCAGTGAAGAAGACAAACACTTTTTTCCCCCCCTAACTTTATTGCAATCTACAGAACAAACATGACTTTGCATGTATCGAAACAACATAAAAAGACAAACACAGTAGAAGTGACGATGGCGGGTGATTCAAGTACAACACCGCTTGTTGAACTTGGGAATAAAGAAGCAAAATATTTTGCTGCACAAGCATAAGCAAGCTAAGGCGGCTGCAACATGGTTAGCCGCCATTGTTGTTGACAGACAGGCGGTTCGCGCGCAATCGCGCAAGAATTGGCGCATATGTCATCAATTTGCGACAATGCGTCGTCATCGAGCTGCGACCATTACGTCATCGCTGGAGGAGTTTCCTGCATAAGGTGTCCAGAAGGACACGTACGGGGTGCGTATTGAAATCGTTCCACTCTGGAGCCTGGTTTCAAAAGTGAACGGTTTCAAGCTCCGAAACGGCGCAATGGTGTGGACGAACGGCCTAAGCGGTGAGAAACTTGTGAGGATACATTGAAACTGGGACTAAATACAAGCAACCTGATGAGACAACGAGAAACACCTTTACAAGACATGAGTGGCTGAGGGAGCTGACTGGTAGACCCAAAGGACCAGGCTGGCGAGAATAGGTGGACACCAAAGACCGAACGAGCAGCAAAAGACGCAAAACACAACATGAGACAAAACCACATACAAATTGAAACAAAAAAATATTAATCTCAGATGGTCTTTTTGGGGACCGCTATTGTGTGATATTGCCTATAATTGAGGCCAAAATGCCTTCAAATTAGAGTAAAACAGTATAAATTCATCATTTCTTAACATGCTGTATCTCCTCAAACCTTTCTTTTTGTCTAATAATTGAAAAACCTCCTCTTGGCTGACATATTGGTGAAAAATATCCACCAATATGCTTGCACTTGTCACTTTGCTAATAAATGCCATTGATAGAATATACTAAAATCACCACTTTGTTGGGTTTGCATCCAATCATTTATCTTAAAGCTATAAGTTTTTTTCTTTTTTTTTCTTTTATTGTTAAAGTGGTACATATACAGCCCCTGGTGTCATGGACATGAAAAAAGAATGTCACTCTTTTTTGTTGGTTGTAGCCCTGGTTATTATATTTAAGGGAAAAAAAACTAAAACAATTATTGAAAAAAACATTTTCCTTAACAAAATAAAATAAAAACAAAAATGCTTTTAAAAAAATTAAAAATAATCAAAACTTTATTTTACGTTTATGAAACTAACTAAACCAAACTTTTGGGGCTCTTTTTAAATGTATTTATTTCGGCATCAGTATTAGGCTGTACAGAAAAAAAGTCATTTGAGAATTGCACTTTACTTTTATTTTACGTAATAGTGATTTTTTTTTTAATAATTGAAATCTTCTCTATAACACTAAACAAAAAAAACTGTCTTAAATCTTGCACTTGCACAATCTTGCACAAATACTCCATGTATTAAAAAACAAACAAACCTAAAAACTAACACTAAAACTATTAAAAACTAAACCAAAACTAAGCATTTCCCCCCAAAAACAAACTCGCTCTAAAAGCTAATTAAACTCAAAAGTCCAAACAAAGTTAAAACTAACTATAATGGAAAACGCAAAACTGTTATAACTCTGGTTGGAGCAAGTTCCCATCTTAGCCAACAACCTCAGTTGCTCAATTGTCACGGTGTCAGTTGACGCTGAGCCTTTGTTGAGCCTCTGTTTGTGTTCTGGCGAGACATCATCTATAATGAGCACTGATTAGTTAACTCGTGTAGAAGCCTCGTACTATTTTGGTCCCCGCCGCTCAGCCATCCATCAAGGCCCTCACCCGCCCTCCCACACGGGTGGCATTCCTCAGAGGTGTCTGAGCTGCAGTAAGACGACTGCTACTAAAGGGAGTTCAAGTTCATCTGCACGTAACATGCAACTGAAAGGTTGGATGCCATGATCACAATTTTCCCTTTTGCCCAGTCGCCCACTGCCAATTGTCATACACACATCAGTAATTAAACTAATATACAGTACAGCAGCATAAGGTCACTTTGTCTGTCTGTCTGTCCTTCCTGTCTTCTTGTTTCCTTCACACTCCCTTTGGATTTTAACATTGCACAGATGTGAGGAGGTGGTGTCAGTGCCTGACAGCCACTATGGGGCTTAGCCCTTCTACATCCACCTACACCAAGTGGACCTCACCCTCACTCTGTTTTTCTTTCCACTGGGGAGGTGAATAAATGTTAGAAGGTCACAGAGGAGGAGTGTGCCTTTTTAGCCCTCGAGTCTGGTTCTGTGATGTCAGCCTATGTTTATTTGTCAGACTGTCCAACAGTGCGGAATCAAACATTTTCGAATCAGAGTGAGAAACAGGTCATGTGCTTGGGTGTAACATAAACTCTTTTAAAACAGAGCACACAAAATGACGGTGATGTACTTTTTAACTCATTCACTGCCATTGACGGCCATAGACGTCAAAAATTCATTTGAACAATTTCTATTAGTTTAACATTTTTTTTCCACTTTTGTTAACAAAAGTATGAAAATCTAGAAAAAAATATATTGTACATTTAAAACAAATTTGTCATGCAATTAATTACGATTAAAAAAATTAATCGCCTGACAATTTAAAAAAGAAAAGAGTATTAAAAATTTGTAATCGTAATTAATCGCATGACTTCACTAGTTAACGCACGATTAATCACATTTTTTTATATCTGTTCCCTGGACAATAAAAAAAATCAGTCAGGCAATTATTTTTTTTTTATTGTAATTAATTGCATGACAAATCTGTTCTAAATGTACAATAATTTTTTGGGGGGGTTCATACTCTTGTTAACAAAAGTGGAAAGAAATGTTAAACTAATAGAAATAGTTCAAATGAATTTTTGACGTCTATAGCCGTCAATGGCAGTGAATGAGTTAAAATGGCAATTTCTTTCGCAATTGCAATTTTATAAACCACACAGACAACCAAAATCATGTGAGACCTGTAGTCTCACTAATATCACGTTTGTGTGTGTTTGCTTTTTTTTTTATTTTGTGGGTTTTTGTGACACACATAAAGACTAGCATCAGCAAGATATGTTTAGTGAAGAAAAATGACAAAAGAATATGTGCTGGAAATTACATGAAGGGAGCAGAATCACATTGAGGACTGAGGCCAGCAACTCACTTTAACATGGAGTAGCCTATGTTATGGTTTCCAATGGTTGACTTCTTTTGATTGTTATAAGGTGAGATACATGAGGCACATCCGTGACATGAATCACCATCATAAGAAAATAATGCAAATTTTGGAACACATTATTTTGTTCTGATAATTCACTCTGGGACACTTGCAATATTGTAGTATATTAAAATTAGTGCAGTCAAAGTTAAAGCATTAACTCATTCATTAATCACAAAAAATTATCGCATTATCACACTATTGATTTTGACTGCAAATGATTCTTTAGCTTCCTAGTGGATGGTTGACTGGGGTCATTTATGTTTTCATTTTAAACTATGCAAGTAATTAACTGATTTGAAAAAGACAAGGATGAGCATGTGCAGTGGATCAAAAAAATATATTTTTTAAGACATCCTCATAACAGTAAAGAATTAACACATAACGGGTGCTCTTCAAATTTGGTGTGAATTTTTTTTTGATAAAAAAAACCCTTTTTAATTAAGCGATTAATCGTGATTAATTACAATTCTAAGATGTGATTAATCTGATTTTAAAATGTAATGTGTGGGAATTCTGGATAGCTGAATGCTTATGAAGTAAATTGAAAGATAAATTATGTGAAAATGGCAAATAATTAATTGTAGTAGAAAAATAAATGAATAAAAATTCCACAGGGTATTGTCTTGCACATTTGCATACCCCATGGCATTATGGGGAAAAAATGCTGAACCAAAATCATGCACTGCAAATCTAATAATAAATTATACAAATTACAAATAAACAATGTGTTTTTTTTTTAATCAACATATTGGTATAAAGTAGGCTTTAAAAAAATTAATCTTTATTTTTTACTTGGCAATGCACAAGTCAATACAGTTATTAGCATTTAGCCTGGCTACAAGAACGTTCTAACGTATTTTCAATTGTGCTCAAACGTAAACGTGCGAATATGATTGATCGTACTTGCAAATATCTCTCAACGTATTTGACAATCAAAAATGTTGTCAAATCCACACTTCTGTACTTGTACTTGTGTGTTCTAGTGTGTCTGTCGAGAAAGTGTGCCTTCCAACAGCACTAAGGACGTAGTGGTGTTTACCCAAAGAATAAACTGTCTTTTATCAGATGGACTGAAGTACATGTCGGCCATTACAGCCTGTAAAGAGTCTTTAAGGTGGCCGAAGATAAAGACGAAGAAGTGATGGGCTCTGTGTGATGCCCTTCTGTGAGAGGAAATTTAATGAAAGTGGCTACATTGGGAGCAGATGGAGCAGTTTCCTGGACCTCAGTCTTGGTGGAAATATTAGACAGCACCACACACGCACTCACAGACACACACATACACGTTTAAACATTCACACATCCTAGCCCTCTACAGTTAATGTGTTCACCAGATTTACAGCATGATAGCAACTAAGAGATGAATTTGGGAAGTGTTTATTTGCACAGTACATCAGACACCAATGGTTAATATTTTTCTACATGTTTTTTGGCCCTATTTCTTTCTATGTGTCATTGTCTGCCTCTCTATTTTTTTTCAAACTTTTTGACACACTTTTTTCAGAATTTCCACAAACTCTCCTAGGATGCTCAAGACGCTCGGTGAAAAAAAAATGTGTTTGGCTTTTTAAAGGCTGTGTGTGTGTTCATACGGTGGTGTTAACTCATTCACTGCCATTGACGGCTGTAGACGTCAAAAATTCATTTGAACTATTTCTATTAGTTTAACATTTTTTTCCACTTTTGTTAACAAGAGTATGAAAACCTAGAATTGTTTCATTGTACATTTAGAACAGATATAAAATTTGCAATTAATCGTGAGTTAACTAGTGAAATCATGCGATTAATTACGATTAAAAAATGTAATCGCCTGACGCCCCTAATTTTTAATAATCTTTTATTTTTTTAAATTGCATCAGGCGATTACAATTTTTAATTGTAATTAATTGTATGACTTTAATAGTTAACTCACGATTAATACACATTTTTATATCTGTTCTAAATGTACAATTTTTTTTCTCTAGGTTTTCATACTCTTGTTAACAAAAGTGGGAAAAAAAGTTAAACTAGTAGAAATAGTGCAAATTAATTTTTTTACGTCTATGGCCGTCAATGGCAGTGAATGTTAATGTATGCATGAGAGTAAGTAAGAGTTGTAATTTGTCTTTTGCACATGCATGTGTGAGGGAGGCCTGAAAGTGTGTGGATGATTCCGCTGAGGGTCGAGTGGTTGAGTGAGACGACAGTAATAAATTCTTTCACTTTAGGGCCTGTTGATTGCATCATTAATCACATTTATTGATAACCTGTTGCCTTGAATACCCCAGTGTCAGTGTTATTCCACAAGAACACTTTTTTAACAGATTGGTGGATACGCACAATGATGTATTATGTTACATATTACATTAAAAAAGCAATGTGTTATGTTGGAATACAGAGCTATGTTGACCTACTTCTCTAAACTTCAGGAAAATAGTTGGAAAATAAAAAATAAAAATATGTGGAAGCAGTCAGGCTTGACTTAAAACAGTTGTTTTTTTTACATTGTGTTTAGTGCAGTAATTCAAGCGTAGTTGGAGCTGATTTAAAGCGGAAGTCATTTGTCATATTGACAACAATATGCTCTATGTAGCCCTTCTAGTCTAAATACGGTATTCTAGTTAATATTGCATTAGTGGAATATGAGCAGCAAAATCCAGCAGTTTTAATCAATATCAGAAGACGGCCATTTTGCCACTTGCTGTCGAGTGAAAATGACATCACAGTTGTACAGGTCTCAGGTGACAACCAATCACAGCTCAGCTTCAGAAAACAAGCGAGCTGGGATTGGTCACAGCTCAGTTTCAGAAAACAGGTGAGCTGTAATTGGCCGTTGCCTGAGCCCTGAGCAACTGTGATGTCATCTTCAGTCGACAGCAAGTGGCAAAATGGCCGCCCCCGGAGATGGATAAAAACGGCTGAATTTTGCTTCATAACTCGTATTCCACAAATGTAATGTTAACCAGAATGTCATGTTTAGACTACTGAGGCCACATAAATAATATTATTGTCAAGAAATGTTTAAGGTCGACTTCCCCTTTAAACCAGCGATTAGATTTAATTTTGATTGATTTTGCCAAAATCTTATATGTTGGGTGTCATGTTTGGATCTGTTTTCCTTGTGTGTCTTCCTTGTCTTGTCAAGTGTGATCCTGCCCTTCCTCGTGCGATCCAATCAGTGCCCTCAGCCACTTGTGTCTTGCCCAGGTGTGTCTTGTTGTGTCGTTAGTGTCTGTGTATTTAGTCTGCTGTCTCCGCTCTGTCTGTGTCGGTTCATTGTTTTTCCTCGTGTCATGCTGCCCGGTTTCCCCCTTGTCTTTCCCCCTTGTCTTTCCCCCTTGTCTTTCCCCCTTGTCTTTCCCCCTTGTCTTTCCCCCTTGTCTTTCCCCCTTGTCTTTCCCCCTTGTCTTTCCCCCTTGTCTTTCCCCCTTGTCTTTCCCCCTTGTCTTTCCCCCTTGTCTTTCCCCCTTGTCTTTTCCCCTTGTCTTTTCCCCTTGTCTTTTCCCCTTGTCTTTTCCCCATCTCATGCTGCTCGGTTTTTGCCTTGTTGTTCCCCCCATGTTTTGGTTCATGTTTTGGTTCTAGTTTTCGTTTACCTTTTGTTTTTGGTTTAATTAAATCCCTCTTTTGATTGAACCTCTCCCTCCTCGCCCTGTCTTCCTGCATTTGGGTCCTCAAGCTCCCCCATCCTGACATTGGGCCTGTATAGCAAATACAATTCCATTTATTACAAAAACAGAGTTCATGCAACAAGGCTTTTTAGTTTTTGGTTTCCTGGAGTAGCCATAATGATCCACAATGTCATGATTTAGTAAAATAAATAAAATAAAAAGACAATGAATCAAAACCCGGACCAGATGTACGTAATTTTGCACAATCAAAAGCACCACTTTTTTCCCCCAGTGATATCAACATGCCATATTCAACATGTTTATTGTTTTGATATATCGTGCACACTTAGAGAAACATCTTATCACATTTCTCGGGTGGGCCTCAATTTTATTGACTGGTGCTTTGAGGCATTTGACCTACAGCCATCAGCACTTCTCTCCCTCTCCTTATCTCTCTTCTTGCTCCTGCTCCACATTCGTCCTCACTCCCCTCACTACATCCTTCACTACAACTCACTGCTTTCCTTTTCGAAAGGACCACCCCCCTCTCATTCCATGCACTTCTTTACTGTTGGGAATGTGTAAGTCTTTTGATGACCTCGCTGGAGGTTATAAATTTCGTGATGAGTAATAGTGCGAGTGACACGCAGATAGAGATGAAATGAAGAGATTGCAGCCGGGTCATTCATCAAATGCTGTATAAATTGTAGAGCTGGTAAATCCTTCCAAAAGTTAATATAAATATCAACGGCTTCTCACTGACAAATAAAGAATTCATCACACGCAACGCTCTATGTTTTACTGCATTTAATTTGGGGTAATAACTTTACAATAAGGACACCATTGCAATGGGTGTCTAAATAGATTTTAACTATAAATAATTATTAAAAGAAATAAATTACTTGGTAGAGTAACAATAGTATTTGGAAAGGATGGGCAAGTAACGATACCAGGTATCAGTATGAAGCTAATACCCGGCCTGATTTCAAGGTTTCGGTAGTGCAACGGTATCGGCTGATACTGGTATCTCTAGCGGCCCCTTTCCAATCAGGAACTAGAAATTAGAAATTTCATTTTTTAAAGAGTTTTTTTTTGTTTGTTTTAAGGGAAAATGCTATATTGCATATATACAGTATGTATTCGTTTAAAATGATCTGTCTGGGAAATTATGCATCAAATGTATCAATTATGTATCAAAACTACTAGTGGTATTGGTACTAATTGGTATTGGTATAAGTGAAGAATTGAGTACTTGTGCTGGCATTGTTCTGAAAAAAAGTGGTATCGAGTTCACATTACACAGTCTCGCATTTATTTTAGAAATGTTTGATGCCACTTTTTTCAAACCGACAACAGTACGAGTACTCTAGGGTAGTCACCAATACCGATATCAAGAACAGATACCAATAGTACTTTTGATAAATAAAATTTAAAAAAGAGATCATTTTAAACTAAATCCCAATACAGTATTTTTTTTCTTAAAATTGCATGAAATTAATGGCAATTTTCCCCCAAAAATTATATTTCTATGCATATACTTACATAATTTGCATCTTAACGGGCATCTGTCAGCCATGTATGCCTTTAGTTCCCGATCATAAAACGGCCAGAAGAGGGCAAACGATGGCTCGTGTCCGATACTGGTGTTGGCCGCCTTCACAAGTTCTGTTACCTTGAAAAAAGGCCGGGTACTGCACTATGTTCAAATGTACTTACAAACACATGTTTAAGTACCTTTGCGCATACTTGTGAATTAAATGCTAAACACTTTTTTCCTTTTTTCCCCCCTTAGTTGTACGAGGTATTGACTTGTGCATGCGCATATTTTAAAAAATGCTATTACTTTAGCATTTAGCCTACATTATACCAATACATTGTTTAAGTGTAATTTTTCAGATTTATTATGTTTGCCATGCATGATTCCCATTTTCCCCCATAATGCCACGGGGTATGCGCATGCACACATCAATAACCCATGGCTTTATGGGGAAAAAGCTAAGTTTTTAGCATGTAGCTACTACAAGTAGTTTGAACGTACTTGCAAATACGTTTGAATGTACTTGTAAATATGTTTGAACATACTTGCAAATACGTTTAAACATAATTGCCACTCAAAAATGTTTACTCCACATTGGCATTTCCACACAAATTTTCTCTGTACTACTTGCCACAAAATAATTCCAACTCTATCATTAACACGGGAAAAGCAAAAGTGCTAAATGTGGATTGACTATTTGCCAAGCAGGAGGTCATTGTGGTTTAATACTTAAGGGGGCAGTCCTCAGAAACCAATTAAAACTATATGAACAGTATAAACCCTCTGTAATGATATCCTTATTGCAAAGTGGTGGCAATTTTAGCTTGATATTTTATCAAGCAATTTCAGTAATAATAGCAAGATATCCAGTATGCATTTGGCATGTCTTACTGGCTCATGAAGTTTGTGCAAGGGCACCTTCAAACCTTATTAGATTTTTGCTTTCCTGTCCTTGGGAACAGATGGGTCTATTACTGAACTGAACAGATGAACCCACTGGGCCAAGCACATTCTATGAATGACTTGACGGCTTGTTGTATATGAGCGTGCGTGACTTCTTTAGCTCGTGTGAGAGTCTGAAAATGCAGACGGGATCCGTACGTAACACAGTGGCCGGGCCGGCCTGCTGCACACCACGGTTCAATCTTTCCAGCCCATATACATCACAACTCAGCGCGATCCCTGTTTGCTCCCAGATAATGCAATCAGAGCTGATAACTGCCCCTGACCCCCTCCCCGCTGACTTCACCCCGCTGGCATCCCCCCACATGCCGAGCCACCGCTTTTCAAGAGTCGACTTGGACGAGGAGAGAGAGCCACGCTGCTATCCTTTAGCCCTTGTGTCTGTCTGCACATCTTGAGTGCAGCATACAGTAGATAGACCACAGCATCAAAGCTCATCACCACCGCAATCCGACTCAATCTGCCACCGACGGGGCGGCGAGAATCCCCAAAACAAGCCGCGTTTTCCCTCCCCGCCCCCTGCCCACTCTTTGGTGTTTTCATAGCTGCTGATGTCATTCCATACATTTTTTCACAAATTGGGGGACTGAAATTACGTCTCGTCAGAAGGGAGCTTAATCCTTAATATCAAAGTGTAGCTGATGGCTTGAGTATTATGGGATAGGGCAGCTATTGCGGGGAGGAGGGGAGGAGAGGGGTCGTTACAAATCACTGCATGATTGAGGAGAGCAAGTTAAGGGCAAGGGAGGGTCAGGAGTGATAGTTCTGGCTGGTGGCTTTTGTGTTGTGGGGAGAAGGGTATAATGCTGGGAGATGATAAGATTACCACGGATTGGTGGCTGCGCAAGAATGTTTGGAGGGGGTGTATATGGAAGCTAGGGGTACATACTAGGGGTATCCCCTGGGTTGCCTGGAAACTAGTGTCGAGCAGTTGTAAATATAGCCGCTTGCATGCCTGACAGCAACCTATTTATGTAAACGGTATTTGTGCGGACTCTAAATTGATAATGAAGAAAAGCAGGAGACAAAATGTTTTCATGCAGTCAATATTAACGTCATAATGCAAATACACTTCATTTTGGTTGATTTCCTCCTCCCTCCAAAGTGTGGTTCTGTGTTGCGTCGCCATGTTTGATTACCTCTGCTTGTGTATTTCCGGTGGATTGTTCAGCAGACGCACAGACTTACTGTAGATGTATGGATATATACTAGGGGTGTCTGGCAATTACATTTTTTAATCGCAATTAATAGCCTGACTTTAATAGTTAACGCACGATTAATTGCACATTTCATATCTGTTCTAAATATACAATAAAATGTACAACAAAATATTTTTTTCCAAAGTTTTTATACTCTCGTTGACATAAAAGTGGACCAAAATGTTAAACTCATAGAAAATGGCTGCATCTTTTAGTCATTGATACAGTAATTTTATAATCCATCCATCCATTTTCTTGGCCGCTTTTCCTCACAAGGGTCGCGTGGGGTGCTGGAGCCTATCCCAGCTGGCTTCAGGCAGTAGGCGGGGTACACTCTGAACTGGTTGCCAGCCAATCACAGGGCACACAGAGACAAACAACCATACTCACAATCACACCTATGGACAATTTGGAGTGTTCAATTAACCTGCCTTGCATGTCTTTGGAATGTGGGAGGAAACCGGAGTACCCGGAGGAAACCCACGCAAGCACGGGGAGAACATGCAAACTCCACCCAGGAAGGCCGAAGCCCGGACTCGATCTCAGGTCCTCTGCACTGGGAGGCGGACGTGCTAACCAGTCAGCCACCGTGCTGCCTAATTTTATAATAATTCATGAAATAGAGTTAAAATCGAAAAGATTTGTAAAAAACAAACAAAAACAAAAGTGATATAGATTTGTTTTGATGTCATTTTTCTGCCACAAGATGGCATAATTGCATTTGTAAGACATTGGTGACAGCTGAGTGCATTTTTCTTTTTATATTAAGAGCTATCTAATCTTTAATATGAAGTAACTTTTGAAATTCAGCATTTTAAAATTAAAAATTGTGAAATACAACTTAACCCCATTCTCCTCAAATATATGCATTGTTATTACATTTCTTACTGCTAAATTTCGACGTGGACGTGTCTGCTGCGTTGCGACTGGAATTCCCCCCAGTACAGGCTTTCCAATTAAAGTAAAAAATAGTGGCGTTCATGGAACTTTAAATTAACTCAAAATTAACGCACTTAATCTCGACACCGCTAATATATACACACACTGTGGCCTTTTGGAAAATAACGTGAAAATGCCGTGAAGAAATCAATAAATTCAAGTTAGGCTGGCTTAGCGACGTAAAACATGGCCGCCGCACATACAAATACAGTTCCTGTTCTCAAAAGACCAAGATTCCTTGGGAATAGAGCATGCGAAGAAAACAAACCAATGCCCCGTTCCAAGGAGGTAACCTGATCGTCTTTATGTGAGGAAAATATTCAGATTAGAAAAGGGGTAACCCAGGACTCTTTAAAAATTCAAATATGAGCATATTTGAGGGTTTGCACGTGTTTGCGTAGCCTTTCAAAACCTGAATATTGCTGATATTACGTTTTATTGACTGCATTTAAACATAGTCAATGACAAAAACTGTAAATATATTTTTAAGAAGCATGCCACCGAGAGATAACAATAGCGTACATAGAGGCCTATACATTTCCCAGAAAGGCCAACCAACTCCCCCAAGCGCCTGTAATTGTGGTCATCTCTGATATTGACTTTGTCATTTTTACAGCTTCTCTAGATGGTTCTCATGCGCTCCCTGCCAAGAAGGCCTCAATGCAGTTAATAGTTTCAGACATATAGTCTCTGTGCCCTGCTACAATGTCATTGCCAGAACTGCTTGTATGTATTGCGTGTATGCTGGAAATGACCGGCTCAGTTATTATCGGGGTAATCCTGAAATTGGAGACAGTATTAGACTTGGGCACGTCGTTCAAGGGACTACCGTCTCTTCCAATTAGACAAAACATTTCCTCAAAGCCTTCCAGATTGAAAGGACTAACACATTCCTTTGTGCATTTTCACCTCAGACAAAAAGGCCGTTACTGGCTAAATTGGATGATTCCAAGAATACAACTTTGTCCTCTCGAATCTCCATACTTTTCCCAGCTCTGCACGTCTCCCTCCTCTCTCATCCTCACCTTTGGCCTTGCCGTTGTTTTCCCATGACTCCTTGTGTAATAGGTGTGGATATTAGCCCGGTCGGCCCAGTGTCGGGTGACGGCGCGCTCAGCTCTGGGTTCTAAACGTAGGCCTGTCACTGCGGCCCCTCTAGACATTGCTGATGGAGTCATTTGTTTTTGCACATTAATTCAATTCTGTCCCCAGACCAGGGTCGGACACCTGCTTTCCATTGCGGTGGAGAGGACTGGGGGGGGGGAGCCAAAGGGCTGGGGTGGGGTGGGCCACCTGCCAATGTTATTACAGTAGTGCAGCACCCAGACGAAAACACTCACACACACATTGAGAAAGTTTTTTCTGCCTGGTGTTTCTTCTAAATCACACATAACATACCTGCAAGGACCGTGTTGTGTGCTCATAATGTACTTCAATATTTGGACTTTTACAAAAAGGCTGTTCATGCTCACACTGATTTGGTTGACCTTCTAATTCAGCGTAAAGTGGTTTAACTGTGTGCGGTGGATTGATTTTCGTGATCACTCAGCACTCTGCCAGTGGTAGAAATTCTGTGAGTGATTTCCATGGGTAGAGGTGAGTGGAGGGCTGACCCCAACACTGTACAACAGCCAGTCTATTGTTAGATGTGCTCAACCATGTGGAGGGTGCTCAACCCGACGGTACACTGCCCCCCAGCGCTCAACACGTCCT
Organism: Vanacampus margaritifer; assembly: GCF_051991255.1. Classification (NCBI taxonomy): domain Eukaryota; kingdom Metazoa; phylum Chordata; class Actinopteri; order Syngnathiformes; family Syngnathidae; genus Vanacampus; species Vanacampus margaritifer. Next base: position 9,395,473 of record NC_135440.1, on the reverse strand, counting down.
CGAACTGGGGAAAGCAGGAAAATTCAATCATGGACCTAACGCTCACTGCTGCCCGGAATATTCGACAAGCATGACCACTAAAATGGCGAGTGACACTCCCAAACACTTACAAGTCCTTGAGCTTTTTAATAACCCAAAGCGGAGGTAAATGCTAATTCAAACCAAGACACACATGAATATTCCTAGTCAGTGGTCACACATAAATTACGTATTAACATCATCTAGATAAAGATCTGCTCATCAACAGTAACCTGCAGCTAGAACCCCAATAGCCGCTAATATACAGAAGTTCTCTCAGTCTAGTCTAGCTCTTAGTGTCAAATCTTGAGTAGTCACCGATACTAATACCAAGTACTGATGCTACTCATCCTTTTGATAACAGATCATTTTGAAGATCAATATATCGCAATATAGCATGTTTCCTTAAAATTGCCTAAAACAAAATTTATATTCTTCTCATTTCTAAATTATAGGAATGGTTGAGTACCAATACGAGGTATTGGTATGATCCAATACTTTACCTTATTTCAAGGTAGGCATTGTTACTCGTGACGGGGGCTGATACTGGTTTTGACCTCTTGTGGCTGGTAAGGAACTAGCGATTAAAAATGAGAAGAAAACAAACTACCTATTAATTTCATGCAATTTAAAGGGAAAATGTGATGTTGGTATATACAGGCATTTCTTTAAAATCTGTCATTGTTTTTGGGGGTTAATTTTATGTATCAAAAGTAATTAACGGTACTAGGTATTGGTATCGGTGACTACTCAGGAGTTGAGTACTCGTACTGGTATCAATCTGAAAAACAAGTGGTATTGAACATCTCTGCATGCCCCAATTCAATATTGATATCGGTCCGAGATCAGCCCAAAAACATTATAGGATTATATCAGCCTACATCCAAAAACTCCGATATTAGCAATTTCACATGCAGAGCCCACTTATTTAAGTGCAGTACATACTTCTCTTTTTTTTCTTTTCTTTTTTTTTCTTCTTTTTTTTGAGAAAAAGCTCAGTATTGTTCATTCGGTACTCTTACCAATTCAACATGTCATCATCATTGCTCTCTCTTTTGTGTGTGTGTGTGCGTGTGTGTGTATATATATATATATATATATATATATATATATATATATATATATATATACATAAATACATTTGTGTTTGGGCAGTTTTGGTCCATACTGCCAGGACGAAATGTTATTCAAATGAGGAGGCGGTCCTAAGTGTGTCTTGGGTTGGACTCCGACGAACAAGCAAGTCTCGCTGGCTTGCATGGAGAGCTCCAGCAATGGACGACTATCTGGTCCACTGTCACCACAACTTGAGTTGCTCAACAACAAGTCGAGCTGACAGTGGACAAGATAGTCCAACTCAAGACACGCTTAGGACCGCCCCTTCATTTGAATAACATTTCGACATGGCAGTATGGACCCAAAACTGCCAAAATTCAAAAATAAATAAAAGATTAAATAAATAAATACATAAATAAATCACAAAATAAATACATAAATGACTAAAAGTGTAAATAAAAATGAATATTAAAAAAATTATTCGAAAATTAAATACAAATGTATTTATTTATGTATGTGTTTATATTGCTATTGTTATATCCATTTATATATATATATATATATATATATATATATATATTTATTTATTTTAATTTTCGAACTTTATTTTTTATCTCCGTTTTTATTTTCACTTTTAGTCATTTATTTATTTAGTCATTTTATTTATTTAGTCATTTATTTAGTTAGAATTTTGGCAGTTTTGGTCCTCCATATAAGGACACCCCTACTAATTTTTACACACAAGACACTGTCGCGAAATAAGGACTGCTATCAGCCCGATAACGATACCCATGCCTGCACTGGGCCATCAAGAGTTGCAGGACAATTCCCAGTGGGCCGCAAATTGGCAAGCAGGAGACCACACAACGTTTAAAAATTATGCAGCCCACACATTCGTTTTGAAATCAGCCCTTAAAAAAAAGAAAAAGAAACCATGATAATTTTTCTGTTGACTGTCTCATTGTCAATCAACAGTAACTCCAATAATCTTTACAGGCCATTATATTATATATAGCACTGAGTGTCTGCCTTTGTTTGTTGTGTCACCAAGTTACAATAATGTAATATCAAACGTAGCAAATCTTTAATCGATGAATAGAAACAATAAACAAAAGAATTGAGGCAAAACACAAGCACAAGTGATTTATAGTAACAGCAACAAAGCATGATGGGAAAGCCTCCTACAATTACCGTTGCTCTCTTCAAGTTAGCGTCCGTCAGCTCAGTAGTGTACACCAGAAGTGGTGAGAACACATTTCAAAATATGAGTACTAACAGGAAGTACAGTGTTAGCTGCCTTAATCTTGCTGGTTTAACTTCATTTGGTAAGTGTGTCTTGTGAAGTATAAAATGTCTTATCCCATTTAATGTACATTTGCTTTTGGTGTCTACTCACCCCCACCCCCCATTTTATGTTCACATACTTATTCAAATAAACAAAGACCGTGCTCTTGTAAGAGCATTCTAGTGTAAATGACATTTGTGATCAAATGCTATATGAATATCATTGGAGGGAATCTATTTCATATTTTCTATTTAATCATCTATTTTACATTGATGCACGAACTGTCAATTGTGTATGTTCATTAAAATATGAACTAAAGTGGGCTGGTCTGAGCCCTGACACTCCAAGGCTAAAAATGAAGGTATCGATACTCGCCCTACCCTACTTATGGGGCATTATTTACAGAGACTATAAACCGACTAGCCAAAAATTATGATCCAATTAAAGTATCAAATGAGATCCAATAAAGTAGCAATAAAAAAACAGTCTTTACAAACATCACAATACTCACTTTTGAGGAAATATTAATTTAATAATATGTTTATTGTTGTGGTTGTAGAAATGCACTGCATCATATTTCTAATATTTGGTTCGTCTTATGTAGCAATCTGCAGTAAACATACAGTTCTCATAATACAGTGCAGCTCCGCACCACTGAATAATCTGTGAATAAAGTAATACCAGGTGTCTCCATTGTACATGATGAATGTGAATTGGGCATACATTTTGTTGTAAATACCAGCAATCAGTACGGACACACACACAACAAAAAAGATGCTGAGCCAAGAGTTTTTCTCTGTTTTTCTCCATGACCACATAGCAGCCCACAATGTTGAGATATTCAATCCAGACATTACATTAGGAGGCCCGTGCAGCATAATCAGTAGCATCAGCGAATAGTGTAGTTTCACATTTACATTGTAGTCTCCTGACACAGTCACCGTTCACATTGACGCGCATACAGTACATGTACAGAATTTTTCCCGTGACATAAGGTAAATAGGAAACCAAAAGCTGATGTAAGATGTTGCCTGCTCTGTAATCAGCCCACTTAACTGCTGGGACGGACCCAATCACTGCCTGCCTGTCAGCCAACCTGCCACCCAGATGTAGCCCCCCGTCTTAAGCCCATGCTTGTTTAAGAAATCCCCGTCCTGGAAGTAGGGTTTGCAAACGAAGGCTTCCCCTGGAAATGACCAATTAGGATGTAATATGGACCTAGTTTCCTCAATGCCAACTTGAATCTGTGCGCCGGTGCTATAATGAGATATGATCTGAGAGATACATGGGTGGAAGTGGTTAGGAGAAGCATGAAATGGTTCTCATACCCTCACTCCCCCCTTTTCCCTACCATCCAGAACTAAATTGGAGTACATAATTCCTGCAGAACCATGTGAGCATAATTGATTACTGTTTCCCCCCAGCCACTGGCAGAGGATTGCGTGTTTGAACAAATCTTTAATGACCACACATCAAGTTTATTCTGTCTTTCTCCTCAACAAAGAAGATTTCTTCTATTATGTCATTTTAAAGAACTATTCAAGACTGCATAAGAGGGAATGATATCTAAAGATACATTCAAACACAAGCAGTAAACCAGTACAAAAGAAAACGTTTGCAGAAGATGGTGTGGGGTCTCTACATTGTTACTTGCTGTAAGGGGAATCAGATGAAAGTTGTTACCAGTGGCAAACAATGTGCACAAATGGACTCAATCATTAGCACCGAAAAATAATGTAATTACATGTGAACTTAATGTTGTTCTGTTTTGGTTTTTCAATGGTGGTTACTGGTTAGCAATTATTTCTTTTTTCTTTTTTAACTCATTCACTGCCATTGACGGCTATAGACGTCAATAATTCATTGGAACTATTTATATTAGTTTCACATTTTTTTCCACTTTTGTTAACAAGAGTATGAAAACCTAGAAAAAAATGTATTGTACATTTAGAACAGATATACAATTTGTGATTAATCGTGAGTTAACTATTGAAGTCATGTGATAAATCAAAATACATTTTAAAAAATCGCCTGATGCCCCTAATAAAAAAAGAAAAAGAAAAGGAAAGATTACTAAAAAAATTAGGGGCTTCAGACGATTAAATTTTTTAATTGTAATTAATCGCATTACTTCAAAAGTAAACTCACGATTAATCACACATTTTTTATCCGTTCTAAATTTACAATTAAAAAATTCTAGGTTGTCACACTCAAAAAAATGTGAAACTAATAGAAATAGTTCAAATGAATTTTTGACGTCTATTGCCATCAATGGCAGTGAATGAGTTAATTGTAATTACTAAACAAAGGTCACTACAGACAAATAACTTAATAAATTATTAACGAAAAAGTAGCAGTTTAAAGTTGTCCTAAGTTAATAAATAAATAAAATAATTAATTAATTGATTAATAAAATAGTCGCTCTCTGGCTGGGGGACGATTATTTAACTACAGTTAGCAAGAAAATTCAAACGAAGGAATGAAACAGCTCTCAAAACAAATCAAAGGTGGTGACTGGGTCCACCATTTTCAATCAGGGCTAAGAAGACAACATTCCTCTACCCCAGGGGTGTTAAACCTCTGGCCTGCAAGCCAGAAGGGGCACATCAGGGGGTCCAATCTGTTGAGGACAGAATACAAAACTGCAGTTTATCAGTAAAATTAACTGCCGTTGCTAATTGTGTCCACTGGAGGGCGCACTGATGACAATTTAAATGACATTCTGAAATTTAGCTGTTCCTCAGGCTTTGATGCAAAAATGTTTTGCTTGTTATGTTAAGAAATTTCAGATTAAAATACAATTATAAATGGGAATATTTGCCGAATGTACACCAAAAGACAGGATTATTTTTTTTTGACCTGTTGTTATTTATAGCTAATTAGGCCATGGACATACATTCAAAACCCAGAATAGCAGTGTTCACTAAAAATTCACGTGGAAACTGTTTGCCTTAAACCACTTTAGTTTTTACACAAAGAAAACTTAACATGTTAAGAAGTAAACATTTACATTCTTAATTACTTACAGTACACACTGTAAACACAAATGAGTTGTTTACTAGACATTTGCGTTGCCTTAAACTGCTTTAGTTTTTACACATGGTAAAACTTACATTCTTTCTTACTTACAGCACAGCTGAATATGATTAGTTTACATGATCATTTGTATTAGTATGAAATACAAAAAAAATACTATATTGGCTTCAACATACAAATGATTTTAAGAAATGACAAATACAGTACAGCAGAAAATTGTGTAAGTAATTAAGAATTACTACTTAATATGTTGAGTTTTACCATGTGTAAAAACTAAAACTGTTTAAGACAATGAGTTTCCATGCGAATTTCTAGTAAACTCTACTATGGTCCGCCCCCCCCTTGGGATCAAACTTGGCTGAAAGTGACCCCTGAATTAAAATGTGTTTGACACCCCTGCGCTAGCCACATTTTTTTTTTTACATATGTGTCATCTCTCTTTAAAATATATTGTATAATGGTTTGAAGTTCAAATAACAGAGAAACTTTAACAATAAAGCTAACGAAAGCTGTACGGCGCACACCATAAGACTGACCAGAGACTCTATGACTGTGAGGCAGACATACTTACTCCTTAAATACAAAACTATTAATACAACCATATGTTTTAATACTTATATTAAAATCCTTTGCGGTCAATGACTGCCTGACTCTAAAGGTAATAATTCCAGCAATTATGAAGGTCAGTTGAAATTAGAACCCACAGAGAGCAGTGATGAGAAACCATTACAATGTCAGGCCAAAGCCATCGGAGTTCCATCACTTTGCTGTGGCTTCAATTCACGAGAAATCTGCAAAGAATTAAAGCTAATTACTGATGCCTAATGTGAGCTTGTGAGGAAAGAAATATGGCACACATTTCTCTTCCTTCCACAGTTTCTTAATAACATTTCAGGCTTCTGTTCAGACAGCATTCCGGTAAGAACCACTGGCCTGCAGCAGCCCAACACAAGGGGAGTCCGATTGGTAGCAAATGCAATGAGGCCAATCTCCCCCTCCATCTCTCTTACACTTAAGCACACAGTCATGACATGCACAGTGATGCATGCACGATTTCACTTTGGGTCCTCTGCGCACACGTCTTCATCACTAGCCTGTGGAGTGACCTTCTCTTTTTTAATGAGGGATGAACGAACGCTCAGTGTCGACTTACAGTGTCATCCCCTAAAGAATGATCATGATGACTTTTGTAGTTGTGATGGATTGCTCAAGCTTCCTGTAACTAACTTGTGGTTCATGTTATCCTGATGATGACATCATCGGGTCAGCACTCTCCTCCCTGAAGAGGAGGGGGAAAAAAATGGACTCTATGAATCTTACTAACCCGGCCGCACACAACTCTGTTATTAACCACTCCGGGTTTTGCTGGACCGGTTCGTCCCATCCCCTCGGAGATTACCGCCTCACATATTAGTCAGCTCAGACCAAAACAATTTCACTTGTGAGAAAATATGCCCCCCTCAAACTCTCTGTTCATATATTCAACGCCAGATTTAATCCCACATATTTGTCACATTTGACACTTGAATATCAAACAGCCAACTCAGCCTCAAGCACATATTGTGTTTACAGGAGGGATCCCTGTTTCTTAACAGCCTTTCACTGTCTGTCCCTCTTAAATAGAACCAGACAACGACAGCAAATTGTTGGAGCTGCTGCACAGTCAGACCCTTTCGCACCCCCAATGACTTTCCATTTGATGTCAGATCCAAACCGCCTAATGTCCTTTAAATGTTTTTTCCAAAAGACAGCAGCAGTAGGCTTTGCTTGAAGAGCAACGCCAAACAGCTGTCGGCAGAATCTTCTTCGTGAGTGAAAATCCGATTGCCCCAGGCGGGGAGAGAATGTTCTAGAGCGAGACCGCAGGGGGGCTTCTTGTAGCGCAGGTGTTGATGTAGCCAGTCTTTCATTAGATGTGGTTGGCCGTAAGACTGTGTGTGAGAAACAAGGAAGAAAAGAAAATGGCAGTGGAGAGTAGCTCTGAAAGAGGTAAAATGTGATTAAAGCTGACAGTATTGGAGGAATTGATATTTGTTAATCCAATGGTGACCATATTCGTTTTTGTGGTGACCTTGTGTGGTATGTATAACAAATGCAGGGTCACTTTGACATTCTTCACCTTTAGTTTATTTAACACAAGTGTTTGGAAATAACCTAAAATAGAAATAATGTCAAATCTAGTACGGCAATGAAGCACAAATTCTTGATTTTTTTAAAGTATTTTTTTTGTTGGTAAGCAAATTTATTATTTTTCTGACAACTTTTTACTTTTACTCCCTAAATCCGAACTACAGTACTCCTTTGTTAAAGCAAGGTTTGTTTCTTTTTTCAAACTGACAACTGGCCAGTTTGTACTTCCATCTCTCCTATTACACTTTTGGAAAACTTCCAACTTGTATACCCACAATAACCTCTCTCACACACACACATCGTATCATCGTGGGGCCATCTCATTGACATAATGCATTTCCTAATCCCTTCCCCTAACCCCAATCATGAAAAATGATTGCCTACCCCCAATCCTTACTTTAACCTCAACCATAACCAAATTCAAACCTAAACTCTAAAACCAAGTCTTGACCCTCAAAAAAAGGTCTTGAGTTGTGAGGATCGGCCAAAATGTCTTCGCTTCACAAAAATATCCTCAATCTGTTGGTTAAAGATGTATTTTGGTCCTCACAATGTAGGTTGTTTTTATTCAATGTTTTTTTGCTGTTTGGACCTGTCCAAAAGATGGATGGACTATACTAAATGATCAATTGATTAATTTTGAATTCATATGTGTAAAACAGTCCAACTCTATTTATCACAGGTGATGCATTCCAGACCCAAACACAATAAGTAAAAAAATAAAATAAAAAGTTTGATTCCACCCTTTCCCAAACACGTGTAAACTAAGACAAGAAAACTAACGCAAAACATTTTTTTATTTAAAAGAAAGAAAGAGAGAATGTGTCATTGGCATAAATTAATTGCAAGACATTGCAAAACTGCAAGACAGAAGTCAGCAGAGAAGCAAATATTTTGAAATTGTTTCGGAACATCCCACCTCAGGGGTCAGGGTTCAAGACATTCAAAAGCCATTCAAAAGGCATGGAAAGGTTTCTCCTGCCTTTCCACAGCCCGTTGGTGTTGTGATTGAGTGAGTTTAAATAGCTGCTTCAAATCTGTAGAAGTCATCTTTTTTTGGGGGGGGACGCAATGTTGCTTTTGGACGTTGAGATATTTTGTCAGAGGAAATCGGAAGTGTGCGTAGGCCGTCTTGTAATCCTTTGAAAACACATTTCACGGGCGAGCTTCCAAGGATGCAATTCAACTAATTACCAGCAGATGTAGCTGTTGCACCACATGATTTTTACTTTTGACCATTTCTAGCTACTTGCCTGCAATTCTCAATTAGCAATAAATGATCTCACTCTTTGCATTGTTCTGGCATCATTTGGCGTCGGTGAGTCACATATGGAAATGATATTGACACTAGTTAGATAAACATACAATTAAAACCATGAACATACATAGATGGGCATTTGTCGTCTATTTGGTCTTAAACAGTCAGTATAATACTGTAGCAAAAAAAATAAAAAAATAAAATAAAGGATGTACCAAGAAAAGCATTGGGGGAAATTTCAAAGTCGATAACACTGTTAAGGTTTTTTTTCATCCTTATTATGAAAGTAATGTAATTAGTTTTTGTTTTTTAATGTAAGAAATAGAGCAATGCACCAAACAATGATAAAATGCTCATATAAATTGACAGTTAATTTGTCATCTTGCTTAATGTCAAGCAGTTTGATGAGGAAAACCAACATTCATTGCTTTTTTTTGTTTAAGATTTTAAAGGGTGGGGTGTTCATTTCTTTTGGTTTAGTATAATGTACCAAATATAAGTTTCTAATTAGACACACTGAAAGCTGAGTCTTTGGATAGATAGTCTTTTTTTATTAATAATTTCTTTCTTTTAAGAAATGTGGGCCCCATTTTACCCCATTTCACAGTCTTGTCCCCTTCACCGAAGAGCACAGTTTCCAACTCGATTATAGCTGTGATGCAATACATGAAGTTCAATATGGCTGAATGTGAATAGAAGAAAAACATTTTTGTAAATGAGTAGAAAAGTGCAGTAGAACAAAATACTGGCCACAGCCTCCACTATTGCCACTCTCATCTGTCCATACATTCTTTGGACAGTAATCTTTCTTATGATTTTGCCTGGATTTGAAGTGAAGTGAGCAAGGACCTTTCGACCCTACAGTCGTGGAAAACCAGCGTTCTAAAAAGATGGTGCAGACACTGGGACCACAATAAGCAATACAATCTCAAACACACATGTCAAAACTCGCTGTCCCAAAGCTGTACACAGTGAAGTGATCACTAATGAACCAATTTAAATTTATACATAGACACGACCAGTTTTTGATCTTACTGATCATCTCATTAACATCCATGTAATACAATATTACATTTGCTTGGAGCTAAATTCACATCATTAAAGCTCATTATTCAATTTGGGTAGAGTGCAACACTTAGCCAGCCACAGGCCAATTTTCAATAACAACATAATTCAACCTCCAATTGCCAATTAAAACAGTACTTCAATTAACACCTTCTGCTGTGCTTCTGTTGGTCTTCTTAAACACACATATCCATATTCATATATTCATATTGAAAAAGCAATTCAATACACATATAGTATAGTATGCTGGGTTTTGGTTATATTTTTCAACTAGTTGAATAAATGGAATAAATCAACCACAATGTTAGCTAGTCCAGTATAAAAACTACATCTACATTAAATTCAAATATTATTTAGGACTGTCGCCCCAGATGCCTTGATTGTCTAACCACAGCGCCCTGATGCATTATTCATAAGGAGCATCACAGAAAACTCATTCTATTCCTTTGTCACTTAAGGCAGGTACATCTGCTCGGCATACGGTATTTAAATTACAGTCTGCCTTTGTTAGGGTTCCTCCTGGATGGAATGATAGAGCCTTTTGGTTATGGGGTGCGTTATGTACGGGGAGAATTTCTGCCACTCTCATAAGCTTTCTGGGATGTGTTATACTCTAGACCAGGGCGGGCACAAGGTAGCCCCCAACTGCCCATGTATATTTAAAGTATATTTAAAATAATGCGGATTTGCATCCCTGCATGTGTGGATGTAAGTCTTTCTGTTGTACTGCTCGTTTTTCTTTGGAATGTGTATTTTTAATACAGCTGTATGTTGATTTGTGCTAAGCATCATTAGCAGCATAGTGCCTCTGCTCCTGTGTGAGTCATTGTCAGAGGAGCCTGTGCTAAATGGCCATGGAAATAAATTATGTCAACGTTTCTGACGGCGCAATTTAGTGGCCTGCAGAACAAACAGCTTTTGAAGAAAGCTGATCTACAGCCCCTGGCAACTCCTTACCCACCAAGAGACAACACAATACAGCAATCACTAGAGATTTACCTCAATGTCTAGAGCTCGGGAACATGACTCGGGCGAATCAAAGAGGGGTATAGTGTTGAGAGAGAAATACAGAGGGCTGAGACAGATTGGTGTCAAAGAGACAGGACTGGGGCATCCACATGCTGCTGAGACTTTGCCATTGGCTTCAAATTGAATATACAAAGCCAATTCCCCAAAAGTTGGGACACTATACAAATTGTGAATAAAAGCTAAATGCAATTATGAGGAAGTGCCAATTTTTTAAAATATTTTATTTAGAATAGAACATAGATAACAGGTCAAAACTATGTTGATTTGAATTCCATGGTGTCAACAAATGTCAAAAAAGTTGGGACAAGGCCATTTTCAACACTGTGAGGCAGCCCCTCTTTTTCTTACAACAGTCTGCAAACCAGAGTTCACCTTTCATAAGCATTGCATAATGTATAGTGACTTTAGTGAGTAGCCTACAATAGTGTAAGGAATCAGGTGTCCTCCTGTATTTTATTATTCATTAACCGGTTAGTTTTCAATAAAATATGTGTGCAAGAGAGGCACAATTGCTGAGATGTGTGTACTGTTTATTTAAGTCTTGTCAATTCTTTATCATCTTTGCATCCCACAGCTCATCGGCAAGTTCTGGAGCGTGAGAACGAACCTGATCATTTGAATCAGGTGTATTGGAGGAGGGAAACATCTAAAATATGTAGGGTAGTAGCCCTTAAGTATTAGAGTTTGGCACCTGCGGCTCTGGAGCCACATGTGTGTGTGTCTCTCTCTCTTTCTCTCTCTCTCTCTCTCTCTCTCTCTCTCTCTCTCTCTCTCTCTCTCTCTCTCTCTCTCTCTCTCTCTCTCTCTCTCTCTCTCTCTCTCTCTCAGAGAAGAGCATCCTACGAGAGAGTGAATAATAATTAACAATAAAATTTTATTTTTAACATTAACAAAATATTATTTCAATAAGTTAATGAGTCAATAAAAAATTAATAAAGATTGAAAAAAATGTCAGAATCCATTTTTTAAGTTGTCAGAAAGAGAGAGTTAAAAAAAAGTAAATTTAAAATGTCCAAAAAGGAAGAGAAAAAAACATGAAATGTCCATGAAATTGCCCCAAAATATCTGAGAATTTAATTTTAAAAAAGGCAAAAAAACATTCCAAAAGTTACCATAAAATGTCCAAAACCAAAAGAAGAATTCATGAAAATTATCATTAAAATGTCCGCAAAATGTCAGAAAATTGATAGCAAAAAATGCTGAAAAAAATAGCCATAGAATGTTTAAAAAAATGGCAGAAAAGTCTAAAAATATATGAAAAATGAAGCATGGAAAATTATATTTTTCTGTTATGGTGCAGCTCTAATTATCTTTTGGGCCCTCAGTACATTAGACTAACACTAACACATTGTTTCCCTTATTGCAATGTTCAAGTGTTTTGCAGCTCCAAACAGATTTTTGGTTATTTGTTTGGCCTCAAATTGCTCAAGGAAAGGTTGCAGAGCCCTGGTTTAAAACATAGTGAGTCACAGTGGCAATAGAGACAATACTGTGACGGCGTAATGAAGTCCTGAGTAGGTTAATCCAAAAATGTCCATGTGGCTTACAAGTGGCTACATGAAATTTTCAGAGGTCATTTGTCTTAAAAATAGTATCAAATCACCAACAAATTATGTGTGATTAGAGGACAAAATAAGCTTTGTGTTGAGAGAATTTAACATTTTTGACCCGAACAACAGAAGTGTATTTAGATTTAACGTGTTATGAGTTATATTGCTATTGCTATATTGCTATAATGGAAAATCAAGTTTGAAATAAATGCGAACAATAAAGTGGCTGTTCAAAGTCAAAGGTGTCCTCTCCACAGTGGCAGCAGTGAGAAGACTTGCTTGCTAAGGGTTCTTACCTCAGATCTGTTCATTATCTTTGGTCGGCTGTCAAGTACGCTCTCTTACTCTTGAAGGCCTTGTTGAACCTCTTGCACATCTCACAGATAATTACCAGCACTATCATCTCATCTCCATGAGCGAAGCCATGGAGGAAAAACAAGCTTCGAGGGGAAATTGGCAGAGAAGCACCTGCGGGAATCAATTTGTGAAAAAGAGTGTTGGCAATAAGAAGCAGAATAGGGCTGAGCCGTGCAGAAGGACTTGCAAGAAATGAGCTCAAATTGACAAAGAAAATGTCAGCAACACAAGACGGCTTGCATGCGCGGCATGTGACAAAAGGGCCATTTTATTTGTGATTTCAAGACACTGTGGCGTGTTTCCAATTGACACTAGAGGCAAAAGGGGAAATTAATATAATGCATTGTCATTACTGTTATGATAATATATCTTTCCTTCCTTCTTTATATAAGGAAAAATAAAAGTGAGTTCACTAATGGGAGTTTTACGAGCAGCCATGCTCAACCTGCTACTGTGGGGACACAGTTTCAAGACTTTACCCATGAGACACACGGGTGTCCTTGAGCAATTTACACCCTCCTGACATGCTCCCGAGGCGCTCACAATAGCAGCCCCCTGCTCCAATATGTGCAAATACTCTGATGGGCCAAATGCAGATTAATTCAAATCTCATGTTTATGTGTGATAATGATGTTTTTCTTTTTCTTTCTTTTTGGTCTCTTGAGGTCTCCCTGATTTGCTGGAATTTAGATGTTTCTGGGGTTGGTGAAGGACTTTGGTTGGTGGCCCGGTGGGTGGTGGGTGGTGTCTGGTCGGTGCTGGATTTCACTTTCCTTTCTTTTCTTTGGTCCTTCCTCGGGTCTCCTGACGGCCTTACGACTCTGGCTGGAAGTGTTCGGCTTAGGTGAGCGGTATGGGATTTTTTAATAGGTTTTAGGTGAATTAATGAATACACACGCACGCACACATACACACGCACATGCACATACACATACTCACCCATATACAAAATAAAAAATTAAAAAAAATTAAAAAAGAGAAAGCAATGATGATGACATGTCAAATCAGTAAAATTACCGAATGAACAATACTGAGCTCTCCAGAAAAAAAAGAAGAAGAAAAAGATAATGATGTTTTTTACGTGGAATGAAATACTCTTTTGGCACGAACATCCACAGTGATGGAAAGACTTCAACTCTACAAATCTAACTGGTATATAAAATCTTCAATCCATCTACATTTCTAAGCCAATTTTACATCAGCTGCCCTCACTTTTTTTCACACACTCTTGCACTACTTCAACTAATAGAAGCAAGCAACCAGCTGCCGGGAACATCTGCCCCTGAGCGAGGCGGCGCATGAGATTCACGAAACGCTGGAACGAAAGCTGGGTTTGGCCCAATAAAATGTAAGTAAATGTCTACTATACAGCACTTGGAGAAAAAAGAGGCCTAACGAAGATGGAGATGTAAACTCCAAACAGGAAGGTCACAGCCAAACCTGAGAGCTGTGAGGCGGATTTGCTAACAATGTGTTCGGTGTCATATAGTTAAAGAGAGATATGAATAAGATACAGATAAATACAAACAAATCAAAACAGGCTTTGCTGAAATGGCTGTTTTTAACTGACCATTTTGGCATGTTTATGTAAGCACCATAGATGGGCTCAATAGCTTGTCTTGGCTTGTCATCCATTATTGATGTTTAGGAGTTGCTGTAGCAGATGCGTTGGAGGTCTTATCTCATTCACTGCCTGCCATTTGAGAGCATTTAGATTTTTTCAAGACCCACAAGATATTGTGTTAAATTATATATGCATCAAATTTAACATATAAAAGAATAGACTCTTTCATTTATTTTATAATAAGCAGTAGAACAAAAGGAAGTAGCCGTTTCTCCCAGTGGACTCACAGGGCTGCTAACCAGGCGCTCAGCGTAAAAATTGGCAGATCATTGTCTTACCAGGCAAGTCTTCTTTTCCGTTTGGGGGAATTTGGAAGAATGCGTTGTGCCTCACTGGGCCTTCCAGCAAACCCAGGGCGTTTTTTTGTTTTTTTTTACACAACCACTGTGCACCTGACAATTTGGTGATACAAAAGTAAAGAATTTAGACCAGCTAAACGCAGATCTAAGTTGCGGCACAGGTGGTGAAACACAATTATTTTTGATGGATTTGATTGAGGCACAGACAGAAATATTCTGAGGTCCGCTGACATGTGTGGTGGAGGTCATTCTAGCATGGGACAAGCCCTCTGAAATAAATTCATTGAACAAATTATTATTATTACCATTATGCCATCAGCCATGAAGAAAAAAGTAACTAGAATGAGAATTTAATTACACTCATTCGTCCTACTGCAAGTTTTTTTTTTTTTTTCATTTATACCAGCCATCTAAAAGGTATATAGCCCAAAGGATTTGTTTTGGCCTGTCCGGGATGTTTCAAGCTACTATCATTGGCATATGCAAATTTTGCTGTGCAAACCCCCGCTTCTGATTTTTAGGTTGTTTCCGCGGATGTGTTTGGAGCTTGATTCTTGTTTCTGGTCTGCATATGCAAATTCGGCTGTGCTTCTGATTGGTAGACTGGTTTCACGCTTGTTCCTGCTTAGTTGGCTGCTGTCCTTGATATCCTCAAGCGTCAGTTTTGACTGTTGTGTTTACAAACAGCAACAGAAAAGCATCACACCATGAAAGGCTGAGAGTTTAACAAAAGGATCCATAGGAATGTGATTTTTATTATTTTGATGTAGTCTGATGCATTGAAAGCCTAATTTTCTGTCTGTCTCGTTTATGTTGATCATGGCTCACTTACTAGCTTCCGTTGCATAATCGGATTAAAATGAACTTCCTTTCCCTTATATAAGAAAAGAGTTTGTTTATTTTTTTTTAAGTTTATAAATCTGGGGAGTGGAAGCTGTTTTCTTGGGAACCATGAGCATCGCAGTGGTATCTCATCTTACATGTTGGCAAGGCACGCAATTGCTTTGATGGCCTTTTATTCAAAAGAATTTCTGGTTTTGATGGAATGGAATTGTCTCTAAAATTAATATCCTCAAGGGACTGCCACAGATAAATGCTGCTACTGCCTCTGTATAATCACAGATAAAAATAGGGCAATTGATGTGACATTCTAAATCTCCTGTGGCTGCCACAATTTGTTATTTCTGAGCTCCTTTATAATACTCAGCAAGTTGGTCTCCCGCACAGCTTGTTTTCTCTGTACTGAACTTTATTTTATTTTTTACCTATAGTTGTCCTGTTAAAAACACTTACCGGTTTGTCAATTTTGGTATTTTTTATTTATTTATTTATTTTACAATTTTATGCTTATGGCGTGAAACTGAATGCAGACATCCCCAAAAAACGTAAAAAATAAATAAATTAATTTTTCATTAAAAAAAAAATTTTTTAATGGACATAAGTTTTTCACAGGACAGTGATATATTCCAAGTTAGGCCATTATACAGAAGGGTGGAGCTGCCAATCTGAAGTAAAAAATTTTGACTGGAAAATACGTTGATTTGCAAATACATTTAAACATATTTACAAGTACATTCAAATGTACTTGTAGGGTAAATGCTAAAAACTTTTCACATGTTGGCAAGGGTTATTGACTTGCGTGTGCGCATACCCCATGGCATTAAGGAGAAAAAAATAAATATGTTGCAAACGTACGTCATTTGGGCAAGAGGTGGGGCAAGTGACAGGGAGTTGCCTGACTCAATCACATGGCATACAACTAAGAAAAAACAGGACATAGAGTTACAATAAATTGTTTAAAAAAAAATACTATATACTGTATATTTAGGCGCACATATTTTTGCCATGTCAGAGTGGGATAAAATAGAATGACTCTGCTATTTATTTATTTATTTATTTGCTTTTATGCTACTGTTACAGACAGACTCAAGAAGGGAGAGGCAAGGCAAGCAATCATGTTGGTGGAGTTCTGCCAGAGTCAGATAAGACCTCCATGTATTATCCTACAGCTTTCAACTCTGCACCGAGCCTTTCTGACAAAAGGCACACAGCAAACAGTTAATCAGTGACCTAGGAAGAAACTCTACAGCATCCCAAGCCAAACACATTTCAACTCAAATCCTCTTGTTGTGAGCCAATAGTGCTGTACAGTCTTGCAGTCTTTAGTTAACATAACGTATTGTAGGTCAGCCAGAAGGGACCGTTGGGCAGAGGAGAGCAAAGCCAGGATTTAATAGCATATTGACATTTCAGGCTTGATTAAACTCAGTCTTGTTTTTACTTCCATTCATAATTGTTTGTAAACCAGAGATGGTTAAGTGACTCCTTTATGGGGGTTGTTTGCGATTAAATGCATTTATTTTATCATACTGAATGAAACACCACATATCTACCAGTAGCGACCTATCTTTTATCTGAGAACAATGAGTCACTCTTTTTTTTTTCCAGTTTGTTTCCCCAATAGTCCATGAGTATAATCCATACTTTCATTTCTTGCCAATATCTATTTTTAAGAAATTACAAAATAAATCAGACACATCAATTAAATATTCTGCCCATTAGACACTGCGAAATAGATGTATTTTTCATGAGAATGAAAGAATATTAGTGGGTGCTCATAGAATGATGCAGTGCAGTTCTTCACCTTTACGATGTAGAGGCACAATAATAAACATATTAGAATTTGAGTTTTTATAGACATTTAAAAAAAATTATTTCTGACATTAAAACAGAACATTATTATCTTTATGAAGGCAGAATATTTGATACGGCTCTTGTAAAAAAAAAAAAATAAATTAAATTAAAAAAACATCATTATACTGTGCAAGTAGTCATAGCCACTGCTAAATCTACACTAGCAATTTTTGTGCCATATAGTTTAAGGTACTTTATCATAGTCAGTTACGTTTTATAGTCCTAGAAATAGTATAGTATTAACATTTTTAACATCTTTTTACTGGTTTTCTGGCATGAAATAAAGCTTTCTTTGGTGATTGTTGGTGGTCGTTCTAAACTTTTGAAAGCATTTTACCTGTGTGTGTGTGGTGGGGACTTAAATCCATGCTCATGTAGAGATAGCCAGTCTCTGCACATCAAGTTTGTCGCTCCCCATGCTCACAAAAAAAAGCAATTATCTTCCAAGAAAAGCCCATAAGTAGGCGCCATCATTTGTGCATAAAAATTGTCTTTCCATGCTTATACTCCGTGCTCCCCAAGCATGCATGGAAAGAGGTCTTTCTACCTGGCTATATAATTCTTCTCAATTTAACGGCTGGGTTGCTGCAGGCATCGAGTCCTGGAGAGATCCTATTGTCTTGATTAAAAACAATCAAGATGCTGTTGTCTCTCACTCCCATGGTTTCCTTTTGGCATGAGGAGAAATGGTGAGAGGTGAAATGTGGCTGGTTATATTACGGGATTCAAAAACTAAAACCTTGGATTGAACATCCCTACACAAAGCTAAAAAAAAAAAAAAAAGAGAGAGAGAGAGAAATCTTGTGTGTAGAGTAGTGATTGCTTGAGCATGTTTTTTTTTTTTTTTTTTTTTTAAAGATTGTAGATTGTAGAAAAGTTATAAATGACAAGATACCTTGACTTCAATTGGGGCTCATTCTGAAAATGGTTGGCTGGAAAACAGCTTCGATTGCAAGCCACCTATCAATCTCCGAAAGGCTTTTCTGTGAAAATGTGAGCTGTCCATTAAAGTTAGTATAGGCAGATATCTCCCTCTTGCTAGATTGCATGTCGATAGACATAGCGCAACAGTGACAGACTGTGCCATTTTGAAGTCAATAATTCTTGTCTACAACAGCCTGGAAGCTCTGTAGACAACTGTGCTACGGTTCTTCCTTAATGAGCCTCTGTGTGCTGGGGGTGGGTGGACTTTGACTGTTGTTTATTTCAAGTTCTAGTAGTGTTTTATCAGAGGAGTCAGGCATACAAACAAGTAATGGACATTTGGAATTTTCTTCACGTTCCGAACCTTGTCGTGCTCCATTATCCACCCTTTACATTGGATCAGAAATCGCCGATTTCACTAATAACTACTGAAACAGAATATCATTTGACATTTCAAGGTAATTGTGCACATAACGATTTTGGTCATGTCAAGCGGGGATGTGGGGCAGGTTTGCGCAAAAAAAAAAAAGTTTAGTTACAGTTTAATTACAAAAATAAAAAGGCAAACAAGGTACTTGGAATAATCAAAACTGCTTAACTCGCTAAAGCCCAAAATAACAGGGTTGAAAGTAACTAACCAAACACTAGAACCCGAAGAGCACACAAACACACAGGAAATATGACCAACAAAGACTGAACAAAAGCAAGGAATTAAATACAAGCAAACTGACGAGACAACGAGAGACACCTGGACAAGACACAGGTGGCTGAGCGTGCTGATTGGATGACACCAAGGAACCGGGTTGACAAGCGCAAGAGACATTAATGAAACCTGACACAAGCATAACATGACAACTAAAATCCACAACAAAACCAAATCAGCAAAACACAGACAATGACACAACAGAGCACCAGATTGTTGCTTTGTCCTCTTTTTTTTTCTCTCTCTCTCGACCAACCGACTTTCCTGGATGAACTTTAAAACTTACAGTTTGTGCCCACTTGACCAGGTGATTTTGTTTTTATTTGATTCTGAACACACAAAGGATATACATCTTATGTATAGACAAGTAAAAATAATGTTGGTACAAAATGGACAATCAAGACAAAGAAAAAGAGAAAAATAATTTCACTTAAATGTTCAAAAAGGGATGGGAATAAATACAATTTGGTGCAGTACACTAGAGTAGTGCTCCCAATCTTTTTTGTTTTGTTTTTGACCACTTTTACGTAAAGACAAAAGAAATCCTACCCACAATAATTTTTTCCATATCAGCCAAAATCGATGTAGCTTTATCAGGATGGTTATTAACTTCATTTGCTCCCAAAAAAAACTTATAAATACGTTCTATTTTAAATGTTGTAAGTGTCCCAAATGGGTATGTATGCGTTTTTATGTTTTTTTATGCTAGAGCATATAGAAGGCTTTTATGCAGCCTGTCAACTGCACAAAACGGTTGAAGCAATGGTAATTATTACGAAAACGGCCAGCAGGTGGCAGCAAAGGAGACGATATCAACCAGGACCATGTTGAAAACAAGTTGATTTCCCCATAACTTTTTGTGAATAATGATGAAACTTAGCTATATTCTAATGCTAATTGCTGCAAAATGGAAACATATAGAAATATACAATTTTTTTCCTGATGAAAGAAGAGACTCTAATCTTTCTTTTGGTAGGTACCATGTTTTTATAGCAATAGAACACAATACTCTGTGGGCCTTTCAAAATCAGTCAAAATCCAGTAAAACAGCCGGGAGCAAAGGGGATTGCTTCAGTGAAAATGGCTGGGAGTGAATGAGTTAAATGAGTTGTGAAAGTAACATCAGGTTAGATGGCGATCTTTTTTTATATATATATAAATGAAATCTGAGTTATTATGGTTGCCTAGTTCATGGTAATGCAAAACAAGTAAGTTTTTATTCAACAAAATGTGTCTGACATATCGTGCTTGACAACGAATTTAGCGTTAGTGTTTAATGTTAATATTAAGCCTGAGTTTGATTTACTCAGAGTTCTGGCCTCTCTGTTAGGTTTGATTGTGAGAATTGCGCCAGTTTTAAGATTTAATCTCCCAGCCAATCCGCTTTGATACTGGCATGCTCATCAATCGCTAATGCTAAATGCTATCTTGGCTCTTCAAAAGCGCTAAACAAGTGAATGCAGTGGATTCCCCATTATTGCCGGTCAGACCTTTGGGTTGTCTGACCAGTGACTGACGACCACAGTGCACAGGACTACATTTGCCATGATTCTTCCATGCGAAAGCAGGAAGTAGTTGTAGTTCCAGTCACTGCCTGCTACTTAAGTCCGTCCTGATACCGATTAGATGCGGATGCGAATGAGAACGCAAATATGAATTTGGAAGTAAATAGGAAGGAATTTAACTGATAAATTCCCTTTTAATTGGTTTATGACGACTGTGTGATTGGCATACACAACGTGGCAAAAGGACGCATGGACGGGGCAGCGTAATAGCGGGACAAAATATGAAGTTGATGAAATCCGGACTGTCCCGTCCAAAACGGGAAGTCTGGTCACTGTAGGGCTGGTGCTTAAGAGCAGGAATTCTTAGAGCTTGGGGGTGTTTTTGGTGAGGAATTAGCATTTTTAATATGGCTAAATGCTCAAAAGAGTTGAATTTTGTATGATATGGACCCTTTAACAATCATTTTCAACATACACAAATTCTAAGCTAGAAATGACAGGAGCCTAGCTGTAGTATTATGTGTTCTTAGTTTCTTTGTTTTTAGACTTGAACTTTTTGTCAGGAGTGTTTTTTTTTAATATGGCTAAGCAGTACCTAAAGTATGAGCCCCCCTTGCCCCCTTCCCACCTTCACCCATGCACTCTTACCTTCTACCTGCCTCCCTAGGGTTCCTAAGAGTAGTCCGGCTTCCTCCCACATTTCAAAAGCATGTGTGTTGAGTTAATAATTCAAGAGTCTAAATTGTCCAGAGGTGTGAATGTTAATGCGAACAATGGCTCACACTAACGCTCCAGCTCACCTGGGATTCCTAATGAGGACATTCAGTATACAGAATGGATAGATGAACATTTTAGTACTGCTCTTCTGAGACTTATTATTATGAGGAATAAAAATGTTATTCTATTCATCGGACATATTTCTAAAGATTTGAAATTCCTGTATTTGTTTATAACACGTTATTTCCTAGTAAAAGTAGAAAAGAAAGAAAGAAAAGGATACAGCATGGATTCTTTGACAAGGTGCCACAATAACCAATTGCAGCCTAAATAATAACCTTTTTTCTTCTTCAAACAACTGAAGCAACATTTTCCTGACAAGAATTCACTTAATGAAGGCAACATGACCCTGTAAATAGCAAACGACGTTGACATTATTGATATATTTTAATTAAAGTTCACAGAGTGTTTCACTTGACACGTGGCAAAATACAATTGGAATTAACATCTACCGAGCACATTTATGTCATGTCACTGGCATTCACCTTTTTGGCTTGCCATTTGAAGCTCTCAAAGGGGTAATTTCTTCTGCGTGAAAAGTGTGTAAGTGGTTTGCAATCCATTACAAATTTGACAGATGAGAACTGCTTACAGTAATGAACTTTGTTGACATATACATATTGCAGCTCTGGAAATGTAATTTACTATGTTTCTGTTTCTTACATTTTATCATGGCTATGATTACCAGTATCCGGGATAACAGTATTGTAATTATGAACATGGGGCCATAAATATCTGATTCTACCTGAGGAGGTTACCTAAGGCCACAAAAAAGAACACCAGTAAATTATATATTAGATACTGTGACTGACCATCAAAGCAGATCAGTCCAGCTACCAAAGATTGATGAGTCATGATATTTCTCTTTGACCTTTACCAAAACTGGTGGCTCAGAATGTGGCCATCTAGTTTAGCTCATTTTAGAATCTTGCACAAAATGGCAGCATTTTTTTTTTTGTATAACTTTACAGCACTGACTGATGACATTAGGAGCTGTAGGCTAATTGGATTTTAGTGTTTGGTGTGTGCTACAAAAGGAGCAATACTTTGTTGGCAAGTCCAACATTTACGATTTATATTTATTTGTCCTCTGCCATTGTTTTGTCTGAACGAAAGAGTGAGCATCCTTGGAGGAGTGTTTATAAGACCAGCAGTGACAAAATATCATCTAGTCCGCACCCACTCAGACGCTATTCTCTCTGGTGCGTCTTGAGCCCAGTGGCACCACCAGACAGGAACAAATAGATTCATGCTTCCGGATAAAAGAAACCTCATTCTTCTGATTGATAGAATAAAGGCTTGCCCTGGCATTCGAAACAGAGTGGGCTATCTGAGGAAATACCACACATTCATCACTATCTCTGCAAATGTGAGAATCTTAATTAATTGTGACCTTCGGAGCAAATGTGTGTGTGTGTGTGAAAAGGTGTGTTTAATTTAGTAATGAGGTGCTTTCAATGATTTAGTTGTCTCGCATGATTAAAGAGATAACGAGGGAAAACTAAGGCTTTTACGCAAGGAATATTGTTGTGACATTTCACAAAAATGATTCGCAGTCGTTCAGTGAGGATCGGTGAGAGCATCAGGGGAATCTCGCGGCTGGTGGGTTGCCGATGGCTACGGATGGCCAAAACTGCCAAAATTCAAAATAAATAAATGACTAAATAAATAAATAAATGCCTAAAGGTGACAATAAAAACTGATATAAAAAAACATAATTCGATAATGCAAAAAAAAAACGGATATAAAAAAATATAATTCGAAAACGTAATCCAAAAAACTAAATATAAATGAAAAAAAAAAATATATATATATATATATATATATATATATATATATATATATATATATATATATATATATATATATATGTATATAAACACCATTCCATTGCTTTTTTTTTATTATTGTATTGCTGACATTGCCTCATCTCACATGCTTCTCAGTTGAATTTCTGCTGTCCTCTTTTCAACAAAGTTGTCTGGCATTATTTTCTCTAGGGTCACCTAATAGGTCAGGTTGGCGTTCAACCTCATTCACTGCAGGATATTTCCATTTATATTTATTGTTTTTTATTTAATTTTCAAATTAATTTTTTTTATATTCATTTTTATTTTCACATATTCATTTATATTTATTTTTGGGGATTTAATTTTCGAATTCTATTTTTTTATATCCGTTTTTATTTTCACTTTTAGTCATTTATTTATTTATTTATTTATCTAGTCATTTATTTATTAGATGGCACCGTAAAGGTCAAAATCCAAAGCCTTAATCACACATACTAGGGCATATTCTGTATGCAATGACACACCACACCAGGAGTGTTATTTTGAGCCTTCTGCTTGTATGGAGTTGGAACTGACAGGCTGCTCAGACTAGGAATGTCAAGTATAAGACAGTCTATCACCCTTTTGCCTCTGTCACTGGCTTTGCCTATTCCTCCCTTTTTCTATTTGAGGGAAAGTGACGGGGAAGCCATGACTTCAAATGTTCTTGCATTTGAAAATGGGGACAGCAGGACTTCATAGGGATGCAATAATTCATAATAATTTTGTCATTCAATACATCCATATAACAATAATATTTTGCAGTGTTTCCAACCCCTCCATCGAAAAAAATAATAATGATGCACAGCTCTCTTCCACTGTCATATTAGCAGGTATTCTTCCCAACTGGCAAGCATGTTAAAGGGATAGTTCGGGTTTTTGGACATGAATCTGTATGGCATCTTCACCTAAAGTGGTGTACAATCAGAACTGACTTACCGCTGACAGCGTCCTGTGACCTGAGACCCGGTCCGGTTTTGGTCGAGACGAAAGTAGTCCGGCAAGTTGGCTGGGGTCACAGAAGTAAAGCTTTTTCTTCTAAAAACAATTTGTGTTCAAAAAAGTGATAAATTTGCATCACAAACTGCACATAAAAAAAAACTCAGACACCATTACCACCGGACACTATTTTTCTGTTCGTATCACTGCGCGGCTCGCTGCATATCCAGTTGACAGACGCGCTTTCCACCGTAATTATAACATAATTATAACTTTGAAAACTCATGATAACATGTTTCCCAGCTGATCACAGAGCCCATTTCTATTCACTTACATTTGAATCGTTTGTCTCTCACTTGTTCTTTCTGTCACCCTCGGTTTTAGTCATTTCCATCCATCCATCAATTTTCTTCTGCTTATACATAGTCAGGTCGCGAAGACTTCTTCTTTAGCAGGAAATCCCAGACTTTGCTCTCCACAGCCACTTTATCCAGCTCTTCCAAGGGGAATCCCAAGGCGTTCCCAGTCCAGATGGGAGACAGTCTCTCTGGTGTGTCCTGGGTCATCCCCGTGGCCTCCTCCCAATGGGGCATGCCCGTACCACCTCACTAAAGAGGCGTCCATCCTAATCAGATGCCTCAGCCACCTCTTCTGGTTCCTCTCAATGCTGAAGAGGAGCAACTCGACTCTGAGTCCCTCCCTTCCTATCTCAGGGTTCACCAATTACAGTCCTCGAGGTCCAGAGTCCTGCAGGTTTTAGATGTTTCCGCCTACCAACACACCTGATACTAAAGATCAGGATCATTATCAGGCATGCTGATGAGCTGATTGCATGAATCAGGTGTGCTAATGGGCGGAAAGCTCTAAAACCTAAAGGACTCCGGACCTCAAGGACCGAAATTGGTGAACCCTGCCCTATTTCAATTCAGAGAGAGCTCCACAACATCCAAAGCCTCTGGCCAGATCTCAACCACCGCCATCGAGGAGCTTTATAACTACCTCGGTGACTTCAACACCAAAGAGAGAAGAGCCCACTTCAGAGTCCTACGATTGTGCTCCCTCAAAAGAAAGGTTGCCAGTGGAATTAAGGAGGTCTTCAGAGTCTTCCGCTGACCAACTCACTACATCCCCAGTCGAGGTTAGCAGCGCTCCATCTTCACAGTGTTAATGGTGCACCTCCTCTTGAGATGACGGATGGTGGACCAGAATTTCCCCAAAGTCATCTTAAAGTTGTTTTCCATGGCCTCATCAAAGTCTTCCCACACTCCGTGACAGCCAAAGCTCCATTCGGCTTAGGCAACCAGTACGCATCAGCTGCCTCTGAAGTCCCACAGACCAAAAATGTCCTATAGTGCTCCTTCTTTACCTTGAAGGCATCCCTTACTGCTAGTGTCCTCCAATGGGATTGGAACATTGCCTCCTCGAAAGGTAGCGACCATCTCCGGTTGGCTGCTTCGACGATGGAGATGGAGATGGGTGAAGTTCTGCCCTCACAAAACACTTGGATCTGCCAGGTCAACCCGCACCATCAAGGCCAACACACGAGGTGGTGATCAGTTGACAGGTGCGCCTTTCTCTTCACCTGAGTGTCCATGACATGCAGCCATAAGTTCAGTGACACGACCAGAAATCAATCGTCAAACTGCAGCCTAGCATGTCCACGTACCAAGTGCATGTATGGAGACTGAAGAGGGTCCTCTGCCCAGATTTAGTCATAACTGTTTTAATTTATTTATTTCCTCAGTAGAACTTTTATCTGTGGATGTGTCTTTGCGAGTGATGTCGCAATTTCTGCCAAGTGTCTGTAATCAATGATGTTTTTAAAGTCTTATCGTCATGACTGGGACCTAATCTATTTCCACAACAATGGGCCATTGTCTGTGGTTGAAGTGTCTGTAATCAATGATGTGTTTAAAGTCTTATTTCATGTCCGGTGAACTCCAGTTGGGCTGTTTGGAGGGGGCGTTGTGGTACCGCCCCTTCAAGATAGTATAAGAATGTTGTGAGTCCGCTGTAACTTCGCACTTGCGAAAGGCTGCCACCATTGCTGGGAGCTCGCTTGTGCCCGGAATATTCTGTAGAAATAAAACCTTCGAAAGAACTATTCACCGATCTCCAGCCTGCATTCGGATAACCAACATTCACACTACCCGAAAGAAAACAAACACGCGGAAGAAAAATAATATTTTCTTCAACAAAACCCTTATGTTTGTTCAAAGCAAAATTTGTATCTATTGGTACTACATATTTTATAGTTTTAGGGTCGCAATATCTTGCAATAACATAATACTGTACTGTAGCATCACCATTGAGGCAGACAAAATTACATAAAAACATAAACACTCCAACTCAGTCCTTCCCGTCCCCTATGATGCCTTTTGAACATTTACTGTATGAAATGTTCTGTGCCAGATCTGGTGAAATGAATCTAATTCAAAGATGTAATATAATATGTGCTTTCAGTTATCTCATGCACTCAAAGTCACATGCAGAAAAGAGTCAATCTCTCCACCCTGTTAAAAGAAAGGGTATAGTACCAGATGGTGATGTGAAGCAACACTAACGCCTCCTAAGAAGAAACAACAGCAGCGTTTAATAGCACCAGCCCACCCCACAAGAGGGTAGATACTCTTGTTGTTCTATTCAATAGGCTCTCATTTGGATTTACTCTATGTTTGTGTTGTGCTTTCACACTGCTAGTGCTGCATTAATTAGATACTGCAACATATAGACCCGTGTCCTTACCTCAACTTCAATACCCTTTATATTACAAAATGGATCATAGTCATAGGTGTAATTTTCCTGGTTAACAAAACCTATTCTGAATACGTTACTCCCAAAAAGTTAGACATATTTGGATATTTGAATGTTATTCAAAATACCAAATAGTTCTTAAACATCTAAAATGTTGTTCCCCTTTTGTCCCTCTCTTGATCTTGATGTACAACTTACATATCAAATAAAATGAGTTAAAAATCTACGTAATTTTTCAAACAAAATGTTTTATCACAGAACCATTGTAGCATGCTCTAAAATTGTGTCTCAACATACAAACAACCCTGTTACTCAAACCTTTTCAGCCAACTAGAGAAAGAGAATAAAAGACATTCAGCGACTCAGCAGAAATGACATTGTCAAGCAAATTTCTCTTGTCATGGGTAGACCTGGCATAAGTCATTTATTCTGTTTTTCATGTTTTCAGCTGTAATGATGTCACTCAAACCAATGCAACCCATTACTCTAGAAAAATATACTGATGACATATCATTATGAAAGTTATTTTTATTATCTTAACAGCTACCAAAGCTAGCAAAAACGCGATATAAACGGTATATTCAATATAGGGTATAAATTTTGCCGAAGCTAGAGATTTTGACTCTACCGTCGGTAGCGGTAGTGCCTGTTGATGACGTCACTACATAGCAAAAAACAAATAATCCAAACTCTTTAGAAAAAGTATTTATTGTTGAACTAGTTTCCGGCAGTGTGGGTAATACAACTAGTCAAAAAAAAAAATCTTCAAAAGCTGTTTATTGTCGCTCCCAGTTTAAGATTACTGTCAAATTAAACATAAAACAAAGAGAATTACAGTAAATCTTGTGCATGAAAAACAACCTTCACAACGTTTAAGCCTTTAGACCGATTAATACCATAATTCTAATGAATAATGGAAAACCCCATTGACTTAATAATACTCGTGTTAAAATCTATGTTGCGGTGCTACAACCCTTCAAGCAGCGGATATTTACTTAAAGACAAACAACACAGCAACACGTGTAAACAGACAATATTATTAACAGTACTCACTGTCATATGGTCTTTATCCTCTGCAAAGAATGACTAAGCAGCGACCCAGCAGCTGAGGTTGGCCACACTACAAGGAGTGAACTGTACTTTTTTTTTTATTATATTTAATTATATAATTACTGTATGTTTTTGCATAGGACAATATTTAAGAGTACTTTTTGTCACATAATAAAAAAAGAGATTTTATTTGAGTGGTGGGAGGCATGGAAATGATTAGTGGCATGTGCATTCATTTTGATGGGAAAAGCTGGTTTAAGGTACGAGTGTCTTGAGTTTAAAAAAAAAATCATACCTCAAGGCACCACTGTAGAACAAATTAGACTAGCTGTTAATGTTGTTATCTACATTGCATTTGAAATCTCCTCTCTTTTAATTTTTCTTGTGCTGAATGACTGAGGTGACACATGATATGTAAACAGTCAACATAACTAGTTTCTATTTGTGTGTGGCAACAGTGCAAGCTTCAGGACAATGCCTAACTAGCCGTTGTTAGATGTTTGTTGTTGATATCGACCACATGCACAATGATTTGTAATGCCACGGGACAATTGGTCACGATAATCTTTGATAAACGTCTGATAAATGGGCCTTTGCTGACTTTGATCAGAAGTAGGGAATCAGTCTTTATAACCCGATATGAATGTGCCCTGTTTTAGCTGTGTGTCAACTGTCAAGCAAGAGGGAAGCTCTCCCCTTAACTGTGGCCACAGTCAGAGGATAATCGTGCAGACAAACCAAAGGAGAGAAGGGAAGGGCGAGACATTTCCATCTCCGTCCTCAGGAGTCCCAGTGACCTACATACTCTTATATTTGGATGACATTGGGTAGATCCTGTCCTTTTCCTGAACCAATAATGGGGAATGGAGTCTGTGCTAGCTGCAAGAAAGTTATTATTATAAGATACAAATGATCCTCTTTACCAATCAACAGATTATTTTATGCAACTACCTTTAATATCATCCTCAAGATGTTATCCATTAGGCTCTCATTATTTCTATTGAGAAGCTATAGAGTATACTTTCTGCCTGTTTCAACTGACTTTGAAGCTAACATGATTCAAACTATAAATTGTCATACAGTGTCTGAACTAAGATCATAGTCCATAACATTTTGCTCATTCAGCTAAATGAACATACAGTATACACGTATGTGCAATCAAATGCAGTGAATCTACTTTAGATGCTCATCTTATTGTTAGATCTGTTCAAACATTTTACATGTGGCGCTAATCTTCTTGCCTACATTCCTATCCTCACTTCATTCATGTTAATTGTGATGTCTGGCCATAGGGGAGTTTGACTACAGCAAAGCTTGAAACTACTTATTGAATCTTATCTCTTATTTGTTATGCAACTATCTGCCTGCCACTTGTTTTGGCCAGGACTCACTGTGAAAAGAGTTCTTGTAACTCATGGGGCGCTTTCTGGTTAAATAAAGGTTAAATAAAGAAAATAAATTAAAATTAAATTGATTATAACCACAACTGTTAGTTCTGCTTTCACAGTCTAAGAAGTGTTATTATTAGGTGTTACCTAATGTGACTACACAAAAGGGACAAGAAACATATCCCAATAGGATACAGTGCAGTTGCACACAAATGTATTGTTAACATAGCGAAAATCTAGCAGTGTTACTCAAAACTGGGTATTATTATTATTATTATTATTATTATTATTATTATTATTATTATTATTATTATTATTATTATTATTATTGTTATTATTATTGTTATTCAATCGTGACGAAACAGTGATGATGATTATATTATACCCAAGGCATATTTAATAGCTCCTATTTCAATTGTGCATTTCAAAGATGACTGCATATTAATAAATGCTTTTCATCAGAACGTTTTTACAAAGTGTCAGAATTACACATCTCAGCGGAAAATAAACCATTTGCCTCATTGATGAAATGTCAGTTGTAAATTGCTGCCGTTTCTTGTCAAAAGTGTTTTAGGTATAATGACACGCATTACAAATGTCCGTCCGTCTTCCCATTATGTATGACATGAATCAGCGTGAAAGTGAAAGGGTCAAACATGATTCTTCGTGAAGAAAAATGAAAACTCTTTAATGCACTTCTTGTTTAATTCACTTTGCATGACATACACACATCTTGAAGTAACAATGTTGCAAAACCACAATTTCACATTTGACTCTTCCTAAAATGACATCTTTTACAGTTTACTTCAGATTTAATTAACAAGTAGGTGGAGGCTGGAATACATATACTGCATAAGACCAAAAACGACCACAGATATTCTCTGTCTTTTTCATGTAATGTTTTTTGTCAAATACTGCTTGTATACACGGTGGGATGTTATACTCAGACTCCACTACATTTGCTATTATTGTTATTTCCACTGAGAACTGACACAAGGATTATTGCACGCAGCTACAGAGAGGCATAGGTAGGGTTGCTAAATTCAAAGTTGAATACTTTCCATGGAAATATATCTGCATTTTGAACAGATCACTAGAATAAACTGGAAATTAGGGTATCTGTTTAATTTACTTCAAATGAATGTATTTGTTGTTTTTATAAATACACATAATGTAATTTTAATATATTAAAACCACCTATAAAGGTATATTTTTCTATTCATGCTTATGAGAAAACAGCATACCTATATTTATTATGCATACAATAAGTAAATGTATTGATGTCATCACCTTCCTAAAATAATATCTTTAGTCATGGGATGTTACCTAAATCATCCAATCAAGTTGCTGGCAAACCTTTAAACAACCTCATTTAAGCAGATCACATAGTTCTACCCCTGAAATGAAATTATTCAAAAATATAACATTTAGTACTTGGTGGGGAAAAAGTAGACTTGTTTTAGAAAGGTGACAATGCATCTACTTATAAAAGTATAATCCAATGTTACACAATGTTAGATGTTTTTAGTCCTATTTACATCATTTTATAAATAAATAAAAATAAAAAGAATTTACTTTACACTTTGGGTGTCTGATGCAACAAAGCTATTTCTAAAAAAATAAATAAAATAAAATAAAAATAAGTTCATAAATAATTAAAAACATCAAACGAAGTGTACAAAATGATTGTTTGCAATGCAGTTATTTAATATGTTGTTTTTTCCTCATAAGGTTACTGGTGAGCTTGAGCTGATTCCAGCTGGCTACAGACTAGCCAATGACAAGGCACATAATGTATAGACAAATGATTGACACTTGTATTCACACCTATGAATCACATTAAAATTTTAATTTAATCTAAACTGCCCTCCATGTTTTTGGAATGTGGAAGCCAGAGTACCCGGATAAAAGCCACACAAGCGCACGGAGAGCATGCAAACTCCACACACACAAACTGAAGCAGAGATTCAAACCCAGAACCTTCTAGGGCAGATGTGCTTACTGCCCCTTGATCACCATCCTGCCTTCATTTCGTATCACTCTTTTTATTTAAATTTTATTTTTTATTATTTTTTTACATTTGGGCTGCAGGAACAAAGCAATTTCCCATAATGGGCTGATAAATAAAACATCTAAAACAAAATTGCTTAAAAGGAACCCCGAATGTAATGACAAGTTTGCTCTATATTATTTATTTGGTTGTTACTAACAAAACTATGAGATTCATTTTTTCAAAAAATCATTTCCAGTTTAATACATTTAGTAGAAACTTTATTTCGCAAGGCCTTCATTGCGTAGTGACGTAAGAATGGTGGCTGGCTCTCTTCCGAGCAATGTAAAACATCTATAAAGAAAGCAAGGTAAACCTCCGAAGTGTTTCTTAAGGGACGTTCAAAATTCTTAAATGTGTCTGGGGAATGATGAGAGCACGGCGTAGGGAGGGTGACTCTCCCGATCACATGTTATTTCTTTCGACTTACCTTGCGTTTTCCATTGCTCGGCAGAGAGACAGCCGCCATTCTACGCACTGAATGCGTTGCGACGTAAATAACAATGGCGGCGTACATCCAAATAAAGTTTCTACAAAATGTTATAAACTGGAAAGGATTTTTTTTTAATGAATCTCATAGTTATGCTAGTAACAACCAAATATATAGAGCAAACATGTCATCACAGTCGGGGTTACTTTTAAAATTCCTTATTTTTGAATTACCTCAAATTTCCAGTTCATTCCTATTACTTCTGATTACAGTTGCAAAACGCATCCAACATCCCATGGAAAGTGTATTTCCCCACATCCCTGTGCCCCACATGATAGAGGTTAATAGGCCTTTGACGCCAGATGCCTCCTCACGCAGGCACCCAAAGAACCACCTTCAGTGTATTGACTCATTCAGACTGTGCTCACTGGGTGAACTCCGGCTCATGTTTGACAAGCTGGCCATAAGAGACTTGACTTTGTGCGCATAATAGTTCCTCAGGTTGACCGAGGGCACCTCTTTGATGCCTTCGTCGAAGTCGCAGCTTCGCATTGCGATCTCCAGCTGTTTTTGTCTCTTGTAAAACAGGGAGAATTTGTTAAAAATGAGCGTAATCGGAAGCACTACTACTAAGATCCCCGCTAGGATGCAGGCCGAGGCTGTCAGCTTGCCCGCGATAGACAAGGGCACCACATCCCCGTAACCCACAGTGGTCATGCTGACCGTGGCCCACCACCAACACGCCGGGATGGTGGACAAGTCCTCACTGTCTTCATTCTCAACCGTGTAGGCCATGACGGAGAAGAAAGAGACGCCAACGGCGAGATAGAGAAGCAGTAGGCCAACCTCCTTGTAGCTGTTTCTCAAGGTGGCCCCAAGAGAGCGCAGCCCGGTCGAGTGGCGCGCCAGCTTCAGGATACGGAAAATCCTCATCAGCCTCAACACTTGAGCGACGCGGCCCAGGTTGGCCAGCGCCGGGCTGCTCTCCACCACCAGGTTGATGACCAGCGTCAAGTAGAAGGGAAGTATGGACACCAAGTCGATCAGGTTCAACGGGTGCTCGAAGAAGTGCACAAGGTCCGGGGCAACGGCGAACCTGGCCACCAGTTCCAGCGTGAACCAGGCGATGCCTAAATGTTCCACGATCTCAAAGCGGGGGTCCTCCGTGGGCTGCCCCTCGGCATCCACGAGGCTGAACTCGCTCATGCTGTTCATGCACATAGTGGCGATGGAGCCGAGCACCACCAGGATGGAGAAGACGCTGATGACGCGGCTGGCCACCGAGTAGCCCGGGTTGTCCAGCATCAACCAAACGCGCCTGCGGCTGCTCCCGAGCGGCTGCTTGTCAAATTTAGTGGCGTCATTGTAAAACTCCAACAGTTCGTCAAATGACGACGTGGTGCTTCCTTCGTCGCTCCTGTCCTCCCACTCCTCCCGGTCCTGGTCCATTTTCCTACAGTGGTAGGCGCCGCTGCAGCAGGAGTCGAGAAAGAACTCGTTAATGCCCCAGTACTCGATCTCCTGGCTGAAGGAGAAGATGCACAGCTCGGCCATGACGTGCAGCCGGCCCGTGTTGTAAAAATTCAACACGTAGGGGAAAAGTGTGGGATTCCTGTCAAAGTAAAACTCTTTTTCTGCGTCGTCGTAGTCGTCGCACAGCTCCAGTATGGACTCCTTGGACCGGCACTGGAGAAGACGCGCCAGCCGTGTCTCCGGAAACCGAGACAGCGTGTCTGTGTGGAGACGCTTCTTGAAGCCACCCACGTTGATGCGGATAGCGGCATTGTCCTCGGCGGGAACCCTGCCGCCAGGTTCCCTAAGGGCCTGACCCGTCATATCTGAGCACACACACAAAGACAAATGAAAGAAAAAAAGCCTCAATAGAAACACTGATTTAAGTGAACTACTGCTTTACGGTACAATCACATGTTCCCCTCACATGAATTAGAAACAAACATGCAAACAAAGAACTTACTGCAACTGGGTCACCAAATCCCCGCCGATGATTCCATTGATGGCATCCTGGCAATTTGTGGCCAAGTTGTCTCCCCTAGAATGCACAAATTGGCGTGTATCTCCTGGAAGACTGCAAGCGCGTCTCAGTGACGTTGATTGGGATGAACTCCTCCAAAGGGAGTGATGCCAAATGTGGAGATGCAGCCATACAAAAATAACTGATACTCCTCTCTCAAATATACAAGAATATAGTCCGCTGTGTTTGCAGCATCACAGCCACGATTGAGTCTGGGCTATGAGCGCAGAGAGGCAGACACACGCCCTGACAACTGCTTTTGTTTGAACAGGGGGATTCCTCTTTCTGGCTCACTCTATTCCTCCCCCTCTCTCTTGTCTCTTTCTCTCTTTTCCCTCTCTCTCTCTCCAACATCTCTCCTCTCGCTCTCTTTCTCTCGCCCTCTCCCTCTCTCTCTCTCCAACATCTCTCTTCTATCTGTTGCTGCGCAGCAACACGTAGCTCTCCCACTGCACCGCCCACCTCCCTCAGCTGATTTCAACATCACGATGATGAGTGGACAATGGCTTTTTTAGGAGGACTCACCATTGACCAGGTAGTACAAACGGGCATTATCATGAAACAATAAAAGCAAGCAGAGAGAGCAGACCACCTTATCTGTCACATGCAATGGTCCGAGTCAAAAGATCAAGGTGGGAAACCTGTAGCCTGAGAGCCGTAAATGGCATTTCTGACAACAAATACAGACATAGGGCTTTAATTCGACCATTAATCTTGATATGCCACACCTGTGAGGCATTTAGTTAATGTAGGCCAAGCAGAAGTGCTCACCTACACAGATTTTGACATTTATTTACAATATTTGAGAGAAATATGCTATTTGTGTAAATGGGGAGAAAAAAAAGGTTGCAATGTGTTTTTTTTTGTCCTGGCCATGGAACACTGGACCAGTTATACGCAGCGTTTTAGAGGGTGGATAGGAGTTCAACTAAACAGTTGGATGGATCAGTGGGCGGCACCGCTGACTTCAGACACAGGGAACTGGGGTTCAAATCCTGGTTTAGGGCGGAGGCTAGCATCCAGTTGGGTCCTCAACCAGACCCTTTACACAGGTATTTGCCGTTTCCCAGCTACAGTTGTGGGTGAGGTGCACCAAGATTGTCATCCAGCAGAAAAAACGCCAAATGTATCATGTGACCTTAGCCCAAACGGTCTACATGTGATTTATGGACTTGGCGAAGTTGTTCCACCGTGTCACTTTGTCTGTCATGTGGAGGGTAGTACTCCTGGATTATGACCTGTACGACCGAATCAGAGTTTGGACTGCATTGCTGACTCTAAGTTTTATTCATTTCCAGTGAGGGTTGAACTTTGTCACCAATTCACTTTAAAATCTTTCTTGATAGATTTTCTGATGCTGTCTGGTTTGGTGACCTCAGTATTGCGCCTCGGCTTTTTGCAGATGATGTGCTCGTGATGGCCTCATCGAGCTGCGATCTTCAACTTTTGTTGGGGAGGTTCACAGCTGGGTGTAGAGCCGAACCTGAGGCAATGGTCCTCAGTTCGAAAAGGGAGTGCTCTCTCCAGATTAGGGTAGAGAACCTACACAAAGTTGAGGTGTTTTTATCATGGGGTCTTGAAAGGGAAAAAAAAATGACTGATACAATTGACCAAAAATGGCTTCCTCCACAGGAGGAGGGTGAGAAGCTTGCCAGATCAGGTTGATGGATGGATAAAGAAATTGTAGGTTAAAACGCATGACAAACAAGGAATGTTGTGCATACAAACAAACAAGCACACATTACCATGTCAGTGATAACAAAAACTCTTTCATAGATGTAATTAGAGTTATAGTCTCATGAAACACAAACACCAGAATGTCTTATGGGAATTCCATAGAGTATAAAAATATATTGTATTAAAGGTCACTGTGTAGAAGCGTCACAGCAAGCATTCTGAACTTCGCTCAGTGGTGTGTCACTGCTAATAACAAGTGTGGATAAGATGTTGAGTCATTTAAAAGTACATAATATTGGGTCGCATAACTATTCTATAATATGCTTTACGCACCCACGGTGCCCTCGCTGTCAGATAACTTAAGTCTTTGCAGGGGACCCAAAATACGCAGTTAGGTTAAAATATATTTGTACACTGACACATGTTTGGGTTTTTACATGTTTAATGAAACATTACATATAGTTGAATAATGGACATGGACATAAAGGGCAGAGTCTCAACAGTCATTTGAGGGTGACCACATGAAAAAATACAATTTGGATCAAGGGTTTAATTTAAGCTACTTAACATGTGCCGCCGTGTTTTTAAAAGGGACCAAAAGTAATTGGACAATTGACTCGAAGACCATTTCATGGGCAGGTTCGAGCAATTTATTTGTTACAGTATGTTAAGCATACAAAAGGCCTGGACTTGCTTTGAGGTGTGATTTTTGTGTTTGGAAGATTTGGTTGTGAAGACAATGAGCTTGCCATGCAAATGAAACAAACCATCATTAAGATGTACAAACAGAAGGAAAAAAACCATCAAACAACAGAAAGCTCTGGTGAATGCAAATAGACCTAGATATACATGGGTTAATTACATTAATGGTAGATGATCGCAGAATCCTTTCCATAGTGAAGGGAAACCCCTTCACAACAGCTAGCCGAGTTAAAAACAAGTCGTCAACGTGTCATTCCATAAAGTCTACCATAAAGAGAAGGTTACAGGGAGTAAATACAGAAGATTCAATGCACGATGCAAAGATTCATACCTCTCAAGAACAAAGAGGCTAAATTGGACTTGTGACTAATGACTAGCGGGGATGCTGAAGCCTATCTCAGCTGGCTTCGGGCAGTATACCCTGAACTGGTTGCCAGCCAATTAATTATAACAATAATATATTAATTATAATTCTAATAATATTAATAATAGTAATAATATTAATAATAAGAAGAAGTATTACTATTAATAATAATAATAATATACAAATGGGGGGGGGGCAAGCATATAGTTCTAGAGATGAAACCAAGCTCAACCTCTATCAAATGATGGCAAGAAAAAAGTATGAAGGAGGCATGGTACATGATCAAAAGCTTACCACACCATCATTAAAAGTTGGCAGAGGCAGTGATGGCTTGGGCATGCATGGCTGCCAGTGGCACTGGGTGATCACAGAAGCAGCCGGAGATGAATTCAGAGGTGTTCAGAGACAGACTGTCCAAATCCAGCAAAATTCTGCCAAATTGATTGGGCGGTGTTTCATAATACTGATGAACAATGACCAAAGGCAATACAGATATAGGAGCAGCCAAGTAATAAATAAAAATGGGAATCCTTGTTAGTCTTTTTCTTTGGGCATATTGTCACATGTGTTACGTAGACAATCGGGGGCACGTATGCTGTAACCAGGAAGAGCGCTATATAGAAGCCCTACTAAACGACTGGCCCACATATAGCTGACCCAAGACTAAATTTTAAACCCAATGGTCCATTATGTCATACTGAGACAAGACAATACCAGTCCCTATTTATTATTACTGTGATATGGTGATATTATGAATACCTACCGTGACAACCCTGTGATCAACCCTTTTCATACAGAATTTCCACATTCGACCTGTAGGACTCTTTAAACACAGCAAGACACCATCTGTTTTTTTATCACTTCAGGGATGATACCAGCATCAATGTCATCAGGTAAAATATATGACCTGTGACAAAGCTGTGACCTTGTAAAAGAGCCATTATTGATAAGACACAGATGGGTATGTTCCTCATGTCTCAACATGATTGAAGGAAATGATGGAAGTAGCAGACGAATCTGCCCTCAAGGAAAGCTTTGGGAAATGCTGGTCAGGTCACAAACATAATTCAGCTTCAACAGAAACTAGGCATGGTCGTAAAGTCAGAAGGAAGACATTAAATTGTCTTGCAAATACAAAACACACACATGCTAATATGTGTTGCTAATCCTTTTTGTCCACTTCTCTTTATTTCCTGTCTTGCCAAATATGAAAATATATTAAATTAATAACATGAATGGTCTCATCTGTAGACCATTTTATACAATATTACCAGGGAAGGTCACAGGTTTGAATTCAGCCTCAGGCCTTTCAAAATCAGATGGGATTGGCTCCAGTCATTTCTAAGAATGTATAGCGGTGGTATAGAACATGGATGGATGTGACTCAAGAAACAACATGATGCTATTATGCTATTGCGAGCCTCTTGAGAATCCTCTCAATGACAGTTTGGAGGTATTTGCCAGCTCGACAACAGCCTTGAAACCACACACAACCCCAATGTTGGAGCATAGCAGATTTTCTCTATTAATCCTCTTCAGTCATGGGATTCATCTGTGGTTGTGTGGGAATGTTTCTTATTGAGTGCTCGGGGATCATCATCCTCTCAAAGTGTTTACCTCAGGTTCTGTATGATGCTGATTATCGTTGTGTACTGTATAGCCCATCGCTGTGCATGCATGCAGCCTAATCCCTTGCAGGCCCCAACACATCTTTACTGTTGCAGTTATGATTTAATTCTTAAATGAAAGATGAGATTATTTAAATTGTGTTTTTCCTCTGACTGCAAGTTCTGACAGCACACAGAGGAAAATGGACTCTATACTATTGCCTCAAACATGTACAGATTGCTGTATCGAAAATTCTCTTATCCACCAAATTAAGTGCCAATTTTGAAATCATTCATTCTGCCAGAATCTATATCGATTCAAGTGTGTGAATGAAATGTCTTAGCAGGTTTTCAGTCATCGTCACCAATAAAAATACAATCAAAAGCATAATAGGCTATACAACTTTAGTGAGGCCTAAGATTGAAACAGACTCTACGTGATTATTTCTCTGAACACGACCCCATGGCAAGAAAGTAGCGGCGCCGCGTTAATAGACTACAATGACGAGGGATAAAATTTGCGTTTATCCGTCAACTTTCCGCCCAAGAGCATTGGGAGTCACTCTGATGAAAAGGACATGATATACATGTGTCAGGTGGACAGGTTGGATTGCCAATGAAGTGTCAGAAGTGCTTCTTCTTCTTTTTTTCAACCCGGCGATGCTGCTATTATTATTACGCATTGGTTCCTCTTTTGGTAGCCTGGAGAATGCTCAATCCTTTTTTGCCTCTTCTTGTTGGGGCAGCTGGTTCACAACCACTGTCAACCCTTGCTAAAGTGTGGTGTTTGCCGTTTACTCAAAGTGGCAGACCGTTTTCTATGCTGCCAAAATGGCAGCGCAAACGCCAGTTTTGGGATGTGTGACTTTAACGTCCGGATGGCTATTGGCAATTAAAGTTCCCGTAATCAAAGAGAAAATTTTAATTTAAAAATGAACAAAATGAATGTATTAGTTGTTATTATTATTTTTAATGGGATTAAAAAATGTATCCCTAAATTATCTGAACTTTGTAAACCCAAAGTGTAACATGCCTTGCTGATGTGTGGTTCTTCTTCAGGCCGAAAACTATTTGATGACTGAAATACAATCTGGTTGCAGCCAAGTACAGCACTCAATTGTTAAAAGACATAATCATCGATTTTCATCAATCAATTGATTCATGCTATGTTACTATGCCCATTACTACCCCTGACAGTTGAACAGTAGATGGACAGAGTAAAAACGTGAATCCAACTCTCACATACACATTCTGTAATGTCATTATTACTGAATGTCATAAATTGAAATACATGGAACTGATAGTTAGCAACAGCAGCATATTTTTTTCCTCAACCATTTACAAATTTCATTGATTGTCACGTCGGTTGTGACATCATGCTCAATGTAATTTTCTTCGCTTGACGGGAGAAGAGCTAACGTTGAAAGAATGGAATTTGTTTCTTCAGTGAGCACCTCTCTCAGGTCTTCATCATACAGTGGTAAAACAGTGCTCGGGGAATGGTCAGGAAATGGTAAAGACGGGCTAGGTAAGAAAGGAGTAAAGAACGGCGAAAGTGGGCAGATTTCTTCCACTGCGACATGCGTGATGGTCTTAAGCAGTTCTGGTTGAAAGCTAGGAAAGTTATTTGCTAGGTCATCCAACGGGAAAGCCTGTCTCACTTTATCCTTGATAGACAGGACCAAATTGTCTCTCATCAAGTTGGAGAAGTTGATATGGATCTGCATGCAATATGGTAGGGAGATAAAATCCAGGACAGCCTGTGTCACCCCGACGGCCATTTTGCTGAGGTACAGGGATGGCATGCTAAATGGGGTTTTGGGAGGAGAGAACCAGAAGCCCTGCAGGACTTTTGGAAGCACCTCTACCACTATCTCATACAAGGTGAGGAGCTTGGTGTCGGTAGCCTCATGCTGCTTCAAGTTCCCAGCAAACCGCTGAGCTTTGCTGATGATCCCAGGATGTCTGCAAGTGATCGTCATCAAATTATATATTATTATGTTTGCTAAATGCTGCAACATAGACATCACAAATAATCTACTTGAGCTAATAATATTGGGGAACAATTTGAAAAAAATATATATGTTGAGTTGGATTTTTATGATGGTTTAATAAAATTGGCACGCTGATTCCAAAATTACAGTCAGTTTTTCTAGCATGTCAAGTTACAACTTACCCTCCAGATAAGCATGAATCCATATGCTGTAGTAAGACTGTAGTAAGATGAGCTGTAAAAAGACTGTAGTAAGAAGTGCTGATTATACGATTGGACTCCTCTACAGCTATGTGGCAGCTTGTATGTTTTTTTTTTAGCATGTCAGAATTTTTTTTTTTTTTACCACAGCTTACCATCTGGATAAGCATCATTCCATTTGCTGTAGTAAGACTGTAGTAAGATGAGCTGTAAAAAGACTGTAGTAAGAAGAACTGATTATACGATTGGACTCATCTACTGCTATGCGGCAACTTGTTTGTGTGGTCACATTTTAGTGCAGTGAGAGAAGTGTGTGCAGCTCCCAGTAGGTCAGTACTATCAAGATCTACAAACAGAAAGTTGGCATAGTAGGAATAAAGGTACAGTAGTAGCCATATATTTTGTAAAAACATAATAGTGTTAGATAAACATTGCAGGCATGCCTTTTTCGTTCATAATTCGATGTATGTCAATATTTGACCATTTTTATAGAGCCAGCACAACTCAATAAAAAAAAAGTGTGCCCCGGTGTAATGAATGTGAATCAAGAGACACTCACTTTAACTGGGAAGGGACCGTTTCAGGAGAGTCGAGGAGTCTCCTGGCTTCAAACTCAATGTCTCTCATTTTCATGCTGGTATTCACTTCAAATGCCTGACATAAGAACAAATTGCAAAATTAACCAAACGTTATGTTACTGACTCCCAACGTTTTCAAGATAATAATCTTACCAGTTTGGCATAAGCCTCAAAACATTCTTCCACTTCAAACTCCCAGAGCCTGCAAATGCAAGCAAAATGTTTGAAAATAATCTGATCGAGTTTATGTACCATGAAACTTGTGTTTCCAGTGACTTACTTTATTCTGAGAGATTTGTTGGTCTCTTCCACCAGAAGTTCAGTCATTGCTTCAGTAGTTACCTCAAATGGGATGAAGTTATCCTGCTGTAGTCTCAAAAGTTCTGCCAATAATCCAATCTCATAAAGAAAAACAGTCATCTGAAGTATTAAAGATGACTTGTAACTCAATTGTATGTAATATTAGAATTGGGTCTTACCTGAATCATGTAAGAGTGGAAGTTCCAGCAAGTTTTTACAGCATTTCTATATGCGGGAGTGTCAAAAAACATCTATAAAGTAAGATTAAAAAGATATCATGTTTTGTTTCATTATTAAATTAATTTTAACCTGCATGTAAAAATGCATGTGTGTGGGGTTTAATGTCAAATGGCAGTGGACAGAGGCAAACAGGTTCAGTTCAGTTTGGATTTTTATATGTTTTGAATACATTTACTTGTGTTTCATGTCGGCACAGGCACTCAGTATCGTGAATTGTGATTCACATATGTCAGATTAACATTTCACAGTCATGTTTTGCTTTCATTTCATTGTTGATGGCTCTGACAACAAGATGAAGATCAATCTTTGAGTAGCACTCAAGAGATATACCTTGTAAGAGAACATTAATAATCATTCTTAGTGATAAAACGTAGGGAAACCGGGGCTAGTTGTATCACGAGTAAGTTGTCACATTGCAATTTTCTTCTCCACCAGAGGATGCAATCAAAAAGTGGAATACTAGTTTTCTTCATAAAAATGGTCAGGGGTTGTGTACTGTCTAAGAAGAGAATATCACATTGTGAGCTGAGATGAGTGCCAGTTATCTGTTTTGCACAACCCAAAGTAAAAAAATTCAGCATCACATGTTTTGAAATAGGCGTCGTACATAGACAAATTCTAGCAGCAAATCATGTGGACTCGTTAGAGGAGAGATTCAGGCATCGTGTCATGTTTCAGTCACTGCTCTGTTTTAAGCTAACTTTAGACTAGAGCAAGTATTGGCCAACATGGTAGTTTGGGGCAACTTGCCTCAGTCATTTTGGGGTTTGTTGTCACATATGCAAAGAATAGGCCAATGAAAAATGCACCTTTGGCAACTCGGTTTACATATACCAGAATTGCCCTTCAGATAATGAGTCTGAAGAGTGAGGAAATTCGTTATGTTTCATTGTTTAAAAATTGATTTTCCAGTCGTTGTTGGAACTACAGTATGCCCACTTCAGAAATGGTTTAAGTTTCATGATGAACCATCCATTAACTCAAGTGCCTTATTTTTTTTAAATTCAATTTATTCTAACATTTCCAGTTTAAGGGAAGCAAAACAGGCATTTGAGGCTGAGAGCCATGACATACATGCCAGCAGTTCCTGAGGAGTTTAATCTATTTCATAACATTTTATGTTAAAGTTTGCTCAATGACTATGGTACGTTTTCAAGATCAATGATAAACAATTTCTCTGACTGTAAAAACAAAACAAAAATAACAAAATAAACTGGAGAAAAATGATAATTTTGTCCTTGTTTTATTAGTTGCAAAATCCAGTGTAACATCTTACCCCATATAGTGAGACAACTTACCCATTGGTGGGGCAACATGTCACATGTTCACTCCCTCTATTTAATGGCATATAACTCTGCACTGACACAAAGTATGAAAATGACATGAATACAAAAAAAAGACTTTGGTCTTTTCATCTGGTATACATTTTGTTTATATATGATGTATTGATTTCAAGAAATAGATAAAAGTATAAAAAGTGATACAACTAGCACTGGTCTCTCCTACATGTAGCACTTCTCCCAGACTTACTGGTACAAACCATATGCCACATATTGTGGCAATTTTGCCGTAGAGACAGTAAATAACGTGAAAACATCTCAGAGAACTCAATGTATTCAAGCTAGGCAAGCTTAGCGAACAAAGATGGCCATCAGTGGCTTCACTTCTCGTTACAGGGAGGAAGCAGTTAGTCCATTCTTATATAAGTTTGTGATGTGGACATGGGGTAGTTAGTAGAAGGTGAGGGGAACTGCTGCTTGGAATTACTTGATCCTAACACACTCACAATGAGAGCAAAACATTGCGTGTGTTTTTGTTTTTTAAACATCTGATTATGTTTCAGACAGTAATGGACAATTTCAAGATGCACCCAGGAACTGGTGAGGGACAAGGTTGGAGAACTTGTGGACGTGTGGTCTTTCTGAGCATGACCTACAACAATCCCTGAAGTAGGTGGGATGACAGTTTGCTTGCTTGTCTGAAATTTCCCTAAAAATTGCCCTCGGCCTAGAAATTCCAGGAGAACCCTTCTTATTTTTCTTTCAGCTTTTCCCTTCAGGGGTTGCCACAGCGAATCAGTTGCCTCCATCTAACCTTGTCCTCTGCAACCTCTCACACCAACTACCTTCATGTCCTCTTTAACTACATCCTTAAACCTCCTCTTTGGTCTTTCTCTAGACCTTCTGCCTGGCATTTGGAAACTCAGCATCCTTCTGCCAATATACTCACTATCTCTCCTCTGGACATGTCCAAACCATCTCAGTCTGGCCTCTCTGACTTTATCTCCAAAGCCTCTAACATGTGCTGTCCCTCTGATGTACTCCTTCCTGATTCTATCCATCCTGGTCACTCACAAAGACAACCTCAGCATCTGCCACCTCCAGCTCTGTCTCCAGACCAAACAACATCGCTGGTCTCACCAGTTTTAT
Source organism: Vanacampus margaritifer (assembly GCF_051991255.1). Lineage (NCBI taxonomy): Eukaryota > Metazoa > Chordata > Actinopteri > Syngnathiformes > Syngnathidae > Vanacampus > Vanacampus margaritifer. The sequence goes on along the minus strand of NC_135440.1, from coordinate 9,351,600 downwards.
AAACCTTCCCTTTCATTTTAGCTGAAACTCTTCTATCACACCTGACACTTTTCTCCACCCATTCCAGGCTGCCTGCACACGCTTCTTCACCTCTTTTCCACACTCTCCATTGCTCTGGACTGTTGACCCTAAATACTTCAACTCCTCCACCTTCTTGGTCTCTTCTCCCTGTAACCTCACTAAATTCCAGGAGAACCCTTCAAGAGGGAATAACCAGGTTAAACCTGGCATACTTTCAGTCTGTTGCCACCACCTGGAAAAGTGCCATATGAATAACAGAGAAACATGTCTAGAGTCCAGTACAAACTAAGCAACATACCATGATGGGTCGATAGACGCCTATGCTTCCATCAATAAAATCCATTGTTATTTTTCTGCCATATGGCTCAAAGACCAAAGTAAGGTTAAAAATGCCTTATTTTATCGTCCAATGTAGATTTTATTAGTCGCCAAAGGCACTTAATCAAAAAGACTTGCTTCATGATTGTTACATCACCATTCCTCATGACATCACACTCTCACCGTATTCCTCACTTGTGGGGGCTTGTGTGATGAGCACAGGTACATCATAAAAAGTACGTCATTATTACAAAGCATTATACTTTTACATGATTTTGTGTCTGACCAGGCTATAGCGCATTCTAAAAATGCAACTGAATTTTAGTTTTCAGTGCACTTGCTAAATCTATCTTGAATCAATGATGATTTATTGTAGGTCTGAGTCCAGATGCTCCCTCTCTGCTTTTATGTTTCCAACTGCTTTGCTATATTTTATCTTCATTCTATTCTTTTAATCTTGTAAAGTGTGTAAAGTAAAATGTGTTGTAAAGTACTACTTTATGCAGTATATGTGTGATTTGCCGGTTGGTTATTTAAATTAATTATTATTATTACCTCATTCAACACAATAGTGAAGAGAAATAATAATGCATGTACTGTGTGCCTTTCACAGTGTCCTGAACACGCAGGAGTGGTTTCGTATCAGAGGATGGTGCAGAGAAAGATTAGGAGGAGATAAAGATGTCAGATAGAGGGGGAGAGAAAATGAAGTTTTCCTCTCCTTCAAAATTAGAGGCGTAGGCTCGACAAAGAGTGCGTAGGAGTCTTTTTGTGGCGACTACATTTGCTGCTCCGGCTTTTCTCAACTAAATTCCTCACTGCTTACCTTGCTTGCTTTTTTCAACTAGCACAATAGTCAGCCTCTGTTATCACTATCTTTTAATCGCTGTTTTATCGATTGTTCCACTCTCGTCTCTTCCTCATGTTTACCCTTCAACATTGTTCAGTCAGGAAGGTCAGGGAACAACAATATTTCAAACTCTTATTTGACCTTATTTGAATATTATAATATATGATAATATAATGCCCAAATGCATGATAAAATCTGTCACTCAAAGCTCACCTTCCGGTTGATAACCCTGCAGTGTCTTGAGAGATTATTAGAAACGTTAACTAAAAAAGCATAATGTGTTTAGTCATGTAAAGTTTGACAATTCAAATGAACTATGTTTTCCTTTATTGTTCCTCTTCCCTTTCACGCCACAGCAGTCCCATCAGGTAGCTGTTGATTATTACAGCAAAGGGAGCTGGCAGACTAAAAACAGCACAATGAATACCAAAAAAATATTAGATTCACATTGACTTCAAAGGTTAGCAAGTGCAACAAAGGATTACAACTACAAGTACACCTTATGGGAACAAAATATGATATTCAACTATAGGTAGGCTTATGATCTGCCCATAATACATAATGTGTGTTCCGGTTGCAGGCCATAGGGAGCTGTTATTGTTGACATCAAAGCATAAATCTGCCAGAGGTGATGGCATAGCAAACACCAGAAAACCAGTGTTCCTCATAAATAAAGCAGCAGCATCACTCAGTGAGTTCATATGAAAGGGTGCTCCGTATTTTCAAATTTTATCTCTTTGAACAGAGAGCGGACCTGCAGCTGGACCCATACAGAGGAGCCACGTTTTGGCTTCATGTGCGACACTTGTTTAAACGAGCCTTTCTCTTTCCCCCTTTCAGCTGCAGATGAGCTTCCCAAAAGGGATTCAGACACTGAAACACCTGTTGACTGTAGGTGAGAACATGAGAAGCCCATTTGAAGATATCAACTGGCTGTTTGTAGTCTTATTGTAAGAAGCACTGAAAATGCATCGCAATTAAACTGATGTTTAAGCATTCCCTCATTTACTTTTTATATGAACATGTGAGATGTGTACAAAAAATATTTTCAAAGGTTCAAGTTGTTATTTTTTGTGCTTATATTTTGTACATGTACAGAATGCTTTATAGGTTTTCTTTTAATGTTATCAACTGTAATGCATAGTACTTACCTTATGAGTGTGAATAAAAATAGTTCCTCGGCAATATGATTACAGTATGTGTGACGTCAAATTTAAAATTTCGTATTCGTAAAAAAAAGAAGTAAAAATTGGGAGAGATATGAACTTTTGCACGTGATCACGTGATAGTGTTGTGCTGACCCGTCCAGGTTATTTTGACAAAGCACTAAGTGAATAAGTGAAACAACTGTATATTTGCATATACGTAGTTCACTGTCTACTTTTGTAAAGATGACAAATGGTCCCTCACACATGGTCTCAACGTACATCCAACTACATATAAACAGATTTTAAAATCGCAGTTTAAGGTTATTTTGCTATCTACAGAATAATAAGTGCTTTGAACTAAGATAATCGATATAGTTTTCCATATGTCAATAAAATAAGAGAATTCACCAGTACTGTTTTCCAGGATGAACTTAAATACATCAATGGCTTGAAACATTGTTTATGGTGCGTTCAATGACACACGTATTTGTTCAAAATCCCCTTTTCATAAACGCCTCGTTTCCCTAGAAACGTCGGATTTGTAGCCATTCAGAGAACGTTTTCTCATCAGGTGTTTTACTGTATTAGTTTCATTTTATTCTCCGCCTTAAGTGCGTTATTGCTGGTAATTGGCACCGGTTAGTGTATGCGTCCATATTTCCTACGACCGCAAAGCACTCAGGCGTGTCATAGAAAAGTGAAGTTTGAAGAAGTTTTCCCTGAGAATGTCCTGCTACGATGTACACGCGACATGCACGGGATGGAAAGGGCTGACAAGCGGTGGCCAAAAATGTGAAGCGGGAAGCCGTACAAGACAAAAATATCGACACTGTAGTGCAATATGATGGCGAATTTAAGTGTCCCCTGGGACACTCTTAATGTGACTATCGCCCTGGCTCACCGGGCTGAAGTCATGGAAAATCCATTTCAGGTAAACTTGACTCTATATTGTACATTGGCTATTGTTTAGAAAAGGATCACAATGTCTTGAAGGGTTTTGTGACAAAATTGACTGACATTTGAAATTCCAGGTGGGGAAATAATAGCCCAAAACAAGATAGGCTCCTGCTATAACCATGCTTCAATGTGGATATGATGCTGACATGCACTGATAAATTGACCCTAAACGTATTTTATTGTAAATTATTGCCAATGTGTTCAGCCATGGTTTCATCGGACAGCACAGCATTTTCCTTCATGCTTTTGGGAGACTTATGCTTGTTTTTGCTCAATTTAGTCAGGCTGGGATGTTTTGTCTTTGTGTTCTTGCTTTTATTCTCTCCTCCAAATGATGGGATGAAACAAATTTTGGAATGATTCATCTTGGTCTGAAAAAATTTCAGCAAAAAATAAACAGTTGCCCTTTTAACAGGTGTATAGGCCATTATTTTTTTTAATAGCCACTACCTATAATGGGTGTAAATTGATGATAGTTGTGAACTTGTGAAGTTGTATCATGGATCTAATGACCTCCCTTTCAAATTAGGCTTTTGATAAAGGTGAAAGTAAAGTTTCATTGAACTTTTTTTTCCCCCTAAGCCTCGCCGCAAGCCATATGGACCACTTATGCCCACAAAAGAAATTATGCTCATCTCTCCAAACTGCACAGTTTTGTCTCTAAAGCTTTTTGTGTAATGAGTATTGGGAGCCAGCCAATACAGTGATATATTAATGCTGACCCCTGTCACTATTTTCTAAAGTGAACACGACTACATTATTGTGTAGAAAGCCCTGGACTCCATGACTCACTGTCCTAATACAGAAAGTTTGTATATGATAAAGCCTGTAACAGTTGGTGCATGTATGTCATTGTTTTGTCAGTCCTCTGTCCTCCCACTCTAATGTTCACATTCTCCTCATGCTCGTCTTCTCCTTTAATTGTGTGCTCCTCTGTCTCGTCTTGTGTGTGACATTTTGGGGTGGCAGAGAGGAGAGAGTAACAGAGGAGGCAAGAGAGGCACAAATAGTGAGTAATGACTCGCGGGTGGGCGTCAGAGAATGGATCTACTGTAAGAATCCTGAAGAGCTGGATAATGGTCCCAGCCTCCTTTGTCCCAAGCTACCCACAATGCCAGCGAACATCATAACAATATCATTCTGTCTCACACTTCAGCTGGCTTCAGTCGTTCTAATGCTTTGACAGTCACGTGTATGAAAATACAGTAAGTGCGGCACACCACAGCCAGGTTTGATAAGTCAAGCCGCATTAATATATCCGTAAAATCAGGTTAATGGTGATTAGTATGTATTGCTGTTCAGTGCTTTACTGCACAGCAGATGACGTATTCCTGCAGGGCGTCAACAAAAATGTCCAACCATCCACAAACTCAAACACACTTAACAAGAATCAAACTACAGAGTCAAAAAGAACAATTGCATGTTTTTCAGAGTTAAGACTTCTAAAAAAAATTAACACTAAAGAGATTTGTCTAAACAATACGTGATATAGGAAAAACAGACGAAACAAGGCACAGGACAATAATTACAAATTAAAAGCAGTTCTAAAAACAGTATGCATTTTCGTCGATTAATAAAGACGAGACGAAAATCTATGGACATTTTAGTTGATGAACAAAAACGAGACGAAAAATGATATGATTTTGTAAAACCTTTTCTCTGCTAATTTGTCACTGTGACACTGTCATGTGAAAAGTAAATTATCATCATAATGTAACATTAATCCAACGGCTATAACGTTCCAACAATAAAGTGAATCCGACCGCTAACTAATGCTGGCTAACTTACTAGCTCATAGCATGGAGCCATAGTAGACACTTGTTGCTATACTGTAATCGTGTGTGAAGTTGTTTTTCATCAAAAAGATGAGAGAAATGTTTTATGTGAAATAGTTTTAGATCTGAAATGTTCAACATTATCTGCTGCCAAAAAATATACAGGGGTAAAATGATTGTCATGACTAAAACGTTGACAGTTTTTGTTGACGAAAACTAGATGAATAAAATAATGTTTTCTTGGACTAAAATAAAGACTATATGCTTGATCTATAGTCGACTAACAATGGACTAAATACAAAAAGGATGAGGTTGACTAACTATGAAAGAACTAACAAACGTGATTGAAACTGGACTAAAACTGAGACTAAATTTAAAAAAAATGGCTGATAAATATTAACACTAGTCCTTTACATCATATTATACTCCATAGATCAAGGCTGGAGTCCTGCAGGTTTTGGATGTTTCCCTTCTCCAACACAGCTGATATATGATCAGCTCATCAGCAAGCTCTGCATAAACTTGGTAACCATCCTGTTGATTGGAATTAGCTGCGTTGCAGCAGGGAAACCTCCAAAACCTGCAGGACGCCAGCCCTCGAGGACCGAGTTTGTCCAACACTGCACATAGATGCACACCATTTAGTAGAAATCAGCCCTGCAATCTCATTATCCGTCCGCCCATCTGCGTTCTACCTCCTCCTTCTCCCAAATCCTGTTATACCACTGATACACTGTGATCATCAAACATATTCCCACTTTCAGACAAAGCCATTCACACACTTAAGTCGTAATCCTGTTTACTTGTGGCGTGGTCTCATGTCTTTCATAAGTCAACAAACGCATGAAGTAAGTTCTGAGTAGAGGTGAATGCGGAGCATATGGTGAAGAAGGAAATAAAAAAGAGAGAATAATCGGGCTAACGTAGTATTGTTATTGGATAATCAATTTTTTGTATGCCGCTGTTCCATGTCCATGCTTCCTGTCTGTTTATTCCATATGGGAGCAGAGATTTTGATATTCCCAAAGTCTCAACTGTCAAGTGAGGCACAAATGCAAACACTCGTGCTTTTGAACAGAACCTTCACGGCTGTGTGCAACTTTGGTAATAGTGACAGCTGGAAGGAAGACTTGCAGTATTGTGGGAGTTGCTGTGTGAGTAGTGGAGCGTCACCTCATCTCCTGGCTGTTTACTCTTTGCCTCCACAGGCATATCTCCTAGGAATCATCATCTCTATATGTGGGAACGTCCTCATCAGCATTTCCCTCAACATACAGGTAGGATGCTCTGCTCGAATCCAATTTATTTTCACACTTTGGTGCAAATCTCCTGTTCCACCAATTTATGAAGCAAATGTGTGACCTACTGATATGTTTATAAATGCTAGGGAAGGTACTTAAAGGGACAGTGTGTCGTATTTAGTGCCATCTCGTGAATTTATAATTCATTCATTTTAAAATCCCACTATTAATTTCAGTAATATGCAAAAAAAACTAGTTAATATGCAAAAAAAAAACTAGTGCTGTCAAAGTTAAAGCGTTAACTGATTAATTAATCACAAAAAAAATTCGCATTATTCATAAATTAACGCAGATTAATGGCACTATTAATTTTGACCATAGATTATCCTTTAGCATGACAGCGGATGGCTACGTTGAAGGTAGCACAGGTTGTTTGAGCAATAAACATAATTACATGCATTAAAGTAAAGCATTTAATAAATGTTTGTGTATCACATTTAGAATATTTGTTTATGTCAAAATATTGGGGTAATTTTTTTCCATTTTAAATTATGCAAGTGATTAACTGATTAGAAAAAGAGGAGCATGTGCAGTGGATCAAAAAAAGACGTCCTCATAACATTAAATGTCAAAAGAATGAACACATAACCAGTGCTCTTCAAATTTGGCGGGGGGAAAAAAGAAGCCTTTTTTAATTAAGCGAGTAATCGTGATTAATCTAAATTCTAGGATGTGTTAAAAATCTGATAAAAATTTTTAATCATTTGACAGCTCTAAAAAAACATAATATTGTTTCACGTCAGCATAATTTTTTTAAATATAAATGTCTGTCCAGTAATTGCTCATTTTTATTACATGGGTCACGCCTCACCTTACAGGGGGCTGACATGTTTCGCCGCCATCTTTCTGCTATGGCTACCTGAAGGAGAAGAACTTTGCGGTCGTAGTTAAGCTTTTGGTTGTGCTTGCAGCTAGTGTCGGACCCAATGAGTCGACTTCCACAGCTGGGGCTTGCAGGTGGTCATCGCTGAGTCCCGGGATTGGGGCTCCCGCCGCTTGTCTACCTCTATTTTGCGCTTGCTAGCTGCTCGTTAGCCACTCCAGCTAGTTCTTGCTAGTCACTCTTGCTCGATGCTCCCGCTTGCACACTCCAAATAATTTTGGTTTAACACTGTCATAGGTAGACGTAGCAATCTCTTGTTTGTGTTTGCTATTTACTGGACAAAGTATTTTATTTATTGTCTATTAGGGGAAATTAATTCAAATAATTAGAATTTATCTGACCCAACAAATATGTACTGAAAGTTGGCTCACGGGCTGTAAAAATTTAAAGTAACTGTTTTTTGTTTTGTTTTTTTAGATAAACGCACAAAAAGGGACTGTGAAAGCATGTATGTTCAAATTACTATCAATATTACAACTTTAGTTTAAAATCTATTCTTTTGGCATTGTCTCACTGCTGTTGTTTACCCAAGTCTTCTTAAATGGCTAAAATGCATGCCTTGTCAGTTATCATCTTCCCAAAATAAAGGTCAGATGGATGAAAAGTGACTTGAAAAGAACCCTTTCCAACAGTTGCGACTGAGGTTGAGACATATTCCGGCCTCAATTAAATGCGCAAATGCAGCCGAGCATTGTTTCGGAGTTTGTTTGTGAAGGTGTGTGTCCTTAATCGACTTGAAGAGCTTCTCAGCTCATTGACTTGCTTAATTGGTGTCACGCCGCCTCTCTGATTAAATGCTAATCAGCTGAACGTTTTATGTTTATATTAAAACGAGCACAACAACCCTTATTATGGCATATTACTGAGAATGTACAGTATGATTTCTTGCCAACAGTGCAATGCGCAAGTGTGTTGTATGCATTTACTGTGTTGATCTGGAGCTGCCACAAACTCCTCTTCCCTCTCTCTACTAACAGAAATATGCCCACGTTTGTCTGGCCCAGCGAGGCTCCAAGCCTTACTACACCTCTGTGCTGTGGTGGTGCGGTCTGCTTCTCATGGGTGTTGGTGAACTGGGGAATTTTGCTGCCTACGGCTTTGCCCCGGCATCCCTCATAGCGCCACTGGGCTGCGTAGCTGTCATAGGTAAGTTGTGACCTTCTTCCCCACGCATTTTCCAGGTGGTGTTTTTTTTTCACAGGCCACTATTGACATGAAACATAAAACATTACAGATCAGTTTTGATGATAGTGTGATTTTTATTTGGTAACGCCACATTCGTCTTTGTGTGGGGACCTTCACCTGCACTGATAATGCTGTTTGAAAGAAACATGTGAACATGTAAATTGGTGCCACATCTTTGATAACAAGTGACAATGTAGCTACGCAAATGATGACCTTGGGCCACTCGTGGCTGCTTTGAAATGTGAGCCGGCTCATTTCACAGTACTCGCAGGGATTTTCTTCTCCGGTTGTTGACGCTTGCGCTTCTATTAGGATAAATGTCACAGAAAAGACACACACACAAAAAATCAAAACAAGGATGGTTAATCCTTTGATGCGTTTTTAGCTTCATCTCCATGCTCTCATTCGTTCATTACTGTACTGCTTATGCTCTTTTTGTTAGATGCAACCTGCATTCTATTACCTTCTACTTGTAAAGTTGAATCTAGCTGCAACTTGGTTTATTTCCATATTGTATGACCTTCGGCACTTTTAACTTTTTAACTCATTCACTGCCGTTGACGGCTATAGACGTCAAAAATTCATCTGAACTATTCATATCAGTTCAAAACTTTTTTTCCACTTTTGTTAAAAAGAGTATGAAAACCTAGAAAAAAAAATATAGTACATTTAGAACAGATATAACATTTTTAATTAATCGTGAGTTGACTATTGAAGTCATCTGATTAATTACAATTTAACATTTTAATCGCCTGATGCCCCTAATTTTTAATAATCTTTTCTTAAATTAAAAAAAAAGATTATTAAAAAAATGTCTCGGTTTTCATACTCTTGCTAACAAAAGTAGGGAAAAAAAAGTTAAACTAATAGAAATAGTTCAAATGAATTTTTGCCGTTTATAGGCGTCAATGGCAGTGAATGAGTTAACCTACCGATACCAGGTATCGATATTGGGCCTTTATTTCAAGGTATTAATACTTGGAGATGGCTAGATATTAGAAACCAGAAGAACAGAAAATTGTCATTAAGCTCATTCAATCTTATGGAAAATATATATATAGGATATATATGACTTTATTTAAAATTAACTTTCATTGGGGTTTTTTTTTTGGGGGGGGGGGGATTTTAGTCCTCAAAAGTACTAGTCGAATCGGTTCTTGGTAGGGATGCACCAAAATGAATTTTTTTGGCTGAAACCGAAAACCGAAGATGAAAAATGCTTGGCCGAAAACCGAAACGCCGAACAAAAATTATGCAATTTTTTTTATTATCATTGCATTTATTCTAATTAATTAAAATTATAGTATAATTATAAAATATTTAGGCCTGTTTAGCACGGGCATTTTAACAAAGCACAATATACATTGAAATGCGTCCACACCACAGACATCAGAGACATGTTGGCGAATGGTACATTAAACACCAAACGCGGGGTGAGCAACTGAGCATTTTCTGACAATTGCACTTTATAGTCAATGTACAGTACTTCTCACCTGCGGGCACGGATGCGTGCGGTGCGGATGACGTATTTGGAGCGGGACACAGTGCGGCGCAGTAAAATCGTCACATTCACATATTCGCCAACGTTTAAAAATAAATACATTTCCTAGCACCAGCCAATCGGTTTTGGGAACGGACTGCAAAGTCACACACAGCGTCCTGTACAGATCTGTAGTCACCCGGAGATAGTGGTAAGTGTTTACTTGTTTAAAACTGTTGATAGCAATAGTGCTAACATTAGCTCAAGTATTTAGCACGGCCACCAGAATGCAAGTGAAAAAGTGGAAGCGCTCGAGGGACTCTCAACAAAGAAAAAAAGGAAGGTGCTGCAGGAGAAAGAGTGGCTCACCTGCAGTACTCGGCAACGCTGTCTTTTTTCGACATTGTTTATCAAGCGACCCTCTCCTTCTCCAGTGTATGAATGAAGCTCACTCCCGTGTTTGGTGTTTAATTCAAACAGACACTTGCTTGCAGCATTTTTTTATTTATTTTTTTGCTTGCTTCGCCACAACATCCTCTTTCGGCCATATTCTTTCGGCTTGAATTTTATTTCGTCCAAATGCCGCAAATGCACATTTTTGCCAAAATTTCCGGTGGCCGAATATTCGGTGCATCACTAGTTCTTGGTGTTAGCGACTACTTGGGATTTGACTACTCGTACTGGTTGGTATCTGTCTGGGAAAAAAAAGTGGTATCTAACATCCCTAATTCAAATACTTTCTTAATGCGGAGGGGATTTTGCAAGATTCCTTGCCTGATACCAGACACCCATCATAAATCATTCGTATTATAAAACCGTGTGATTGCAACAAAATTGTAGTTGCAGGTGATGTTCTGGACTCATTTCCATTTCTACATTATTGTTTCCATCCTCAATTCTTCTCCACTTCCACACTTGCTCATTTGACAGTGTCTGCAGTGTGAACTAAGCTGTTATGAACTAAGCCTGACTCACAATCCAATCAAAACAAAGCATGTCTGCTCGTTGCAGCTGACAGCTGCTCTGTGCACACATTCCAAACACACGTTAAACATTAAACAGTTTCTTTTTGTTTTGTTTTTTTTCACCTCGCGCAACTGCTCATTCACCACAACGGAGGTGACGGCTGCTCATGATTATTAATGATACCAATTACCCAAATGCTTCAAACAGTTTTCCTATAGCAATGTGTGCTTTGAATAATGCATTACTGTAAGTAAAATGATATCACTACGAAATCACGGGTGTCAACGATTGCTGTGCCCATTTCCGTTTTAGTGTCATTTTTCTTGGAAGGCCTATTGACTGTCTGGCACTCTAGAGTGGATATAATATGCAGGTTAATTGAGTTTTGAAAGAGCAGCTCAGCACTTTGATACTGCCAAAGGAGCACCTTACTCACCGAGTCTACTGTGTTGACACCCAGGTCGTGTGGAGGTTTATACTTGGCTAGCTAACACACACCTACCCTATAGTGTTGGATGTAATTGAAGGATTGGCTTGGGAGTGGGGGCACCGCAGGAGTCCTTGGCTGAGTAAACATGAGGAAGTATAGTGCTGAAAGTGGGTGATGGATAAAAGACGTGTGTGAGAGGGGGCTAAGGAAAAGAATAAGCTCTGAAAAATGTTCTAACAAGGGGGAGTGAGAGCATTGATGAGGCTGTTATAAGATGACACTCTAATCCCAGTTACTGCTGTTCCTTTTCCTCTGAGACCCCTTGTCACAATTAAGTATGACAGCATCCTTCCAAATATTGTTGTGCGGAGCCACGTTTCACCTTGACATAGATGTTAATACATCACTTGGAGGAATGAGGCTGGCATGCGCTCCTGAAGGTCACTTTACACGGCAGTGATTTATAATATCACAGTAACACAAATCTAATTATAGTTAACCCAATTTGGGGAAAAAAATAATAAAGATGTGATTCAATTGTAGACTTTAAGATTATTAAGATAGGGTTAGTGTTAGCTAGCTAAGCTAATTAAGATGTATCGCAAAAAGATGGCATTTTTTTTTTACCTCTGAGCGCCTGCATTTCTGGGTGACTCAAAAATATTTGGACACTACACAGTCTTTGAAGGTGACAAATGTTAATTCTGTCCCTTTGGAATGCTACGCGTGAATGCTATCGTGTTTTAACACCCGCAAGTTACTGGGAGCTAGCTGGCGACTCATAAACTGAGCAATATGTCCGTGGATTCAGAGCCAAGTGCCATAAACGGCTGCATAGATATATAAATATATAATATAAACTAATTAAATTATACAAAATCCCACGAAATGTGATACTTGCGTGTCACTGGCTAGCACACATACAAAAAATGCATTTTTTCCCACTACACCCCTTCCGATCGACTTGGGAGCAGTCTGCAGTTGCGGTAAAAACTCGGTGCATCTGCCTCGGACATTTTCATGAATTTATTAAAATCCAGTGAATGCCTGGACAGGATGTAAAAAAAAAAAAGTGAACATCAGGACGTTTGGTCACTCTATACATTGCCAACAAATGACTGGCAGTCCTGGATGTAAAAAATGTCCAAATACTACTGGATCTAACTTTAGCATATAGTGGCTAGTAGCATTGTTTACTTAAGATGAGCAATATGGTAGCATACAGTGGCGTATTTAGCCCATTTGTGTGTGTGTGTGTGTGGGGGGTTGCTCAAGTGAACAATAGCACCCCCCAATTTTTTTTCGAGTTCATATATATATACTTTTTTTTCTCTTTTTTTTTTTTAACTGTGTGGTACCTTGATTGAATACACAATGTATGATGTGCATTCTCCTTCAGTGAGGCTTTTCCAGGAAAAACTAAGGGGTTGTGTAGAGGAGATGTACTAATCTGATGCATGCTCAGTGTACACACGCACACACACACACAAATCTCCCACCACAGGACTGTTTACCTCCGAGGTTGGTGTTGTCACATTTCGCTTTTTATCAAGCTGTGTGAATCTCAATTTATTTGGTGTTGCTATGGTGACTTGGTAAAAGCCAGCTGCTCCCAGAGGCACAGACATCTTTCTTAATGTGTGTGTAATGTTTGCCCTGAATGCTCACTATATGAAATATTTAACCACAGACTGTTTAAGAGAGTGTTTTGTATCCTCTAAATAGCCACTAATGTCCTTTTACAGGATTGTGCACATACGAGCCTTGTTTCCCGCTCCAGACAATTCCAACATTTCAGTAGTTTGAGACATTACTGCTTTAACTCGTGTTTTGTGTGTTAAAAGTGTTTGGTTTCATTTTCAGTGCCAGACAAATCACCTCTAGTGGTGACATTCAAGATAAACTGCTATTGCTTGGCAATCAATGTGTGAAGAAATTGTGTGTCATGTTTATCACCACATTGAATCACACATATGCGTGTGCCTCATATTGATCTGTTTATTTACTGTTATTGATTCAACTTTAAAGGTGACAGTCTGCCCGGCTGTCTTTTGCTTTGTGTTTGTCATTATTTTCAATTACAGTACATTGTACCACCAGGACTGAGTTAAAAGTGATTTACTCACCAGGGTGATGACATTTAGAAAAAACCCAGCATGACACTTTTCTGCCGCTAACGGATTCATCTGTCTGTGTGTTTTCCTCTTATTTTTGTTTTGACTGCCCCATGCAGTTTGTGTGGCCATCCATCTGTGTGCGTCCTTATTGACGCATGTCTGTGGTCCTGCATCACAATCCATCTCTGCCACACGGCAACACCGTAATGGGTACCCGTCAGTCCCGGTTCGCTGCATATCTCGGGGCAACACGACGACGATTTGTGAGGCTTGCCATGAAAAAAAACATTGTTTTTCAATATCACATCTCTTGACAGACACTGATATTGATGAATGAGTTCATTAAACATGCTGCATGGAATATCATGTTGGTGTTCTTATCAAGTCTTAATGAACTCCATCCGTCTCGGCATTCTGACAGCATTTACAGGCAACTCAAACTATCAGTTTACGATGTACAGTTTTCATCCTTTGGGCTCGAAAATTCATCTATCTGCTAATTGAAGCTTATTGCTGTCATCCTTCCTCATCCATCCAAACATTGTTTGTATTTATATTCTGTCAAGTTTAAACTATGATCCTTTCCCTAAGTCAATCCCAAAGTTGCTAAATATTTTACAAGCATAGACTGTCATCAAAAAATGTTGATATTTATCCTTTTTTTTTGTGTGTATACTTTGCGATTTTGAAGGACAATCAGTGACTCAGCATGTGAAACGGCTGCATTAGAGCTTAGTGTCTAATGCGGCTAACAAAGAATCAGATGCTGTTAAACTAATAGGAACAAAATGTTATTTGTCTTTCTAGCAAGTGCTATCATCTCTGTGATTTTCCTCAAGGAGACCGTGCGCGTCTCTGACGTTGTCGGTAAGCAAACACTCAAGGAACAATAACAGAACATGAATCTGCTGGCAGATTGTTAGATGAGTGAAGAAATCACTTTATTAAGTTCAATTTGTCAGAATGAAGAAACTTGGAGATTTACAAGTGCTTTTGTATCTGGATTTTATTTGTTATTGAATTTTGATGCAATCACTGCATATTCCTTATTTCGTTGGGGGTAGGGTTTTAGCCAATGAATAAGTTGTCAGCTTGCCTCTTGTCTTCTCTTTAGGTGGCACACTGGCGATAACAGGAACCTACGTCTTGGTGACCTTTGCCCCCCACACATCCACTGAAATTACAGCCCATCTGGTCCAGTTCTATATCATGAGCTGGCACTTCCTGCTGTACCTTGTATGTACTGCAACCCTTTCCAAACATGCCGTTTTATACAATTATGTAAGAATTTTTATGAGGAGTTCTAGTTCTTTTTGACAACCAATCACAGCTCAGCTTCAGTAAACAGGTGAGCTGTGATTGGTCGTTGCCTGAGCCCTGAGCAACTGTGATGTCATCGTCAGTCAACAGCAAGTTGCAAAATGGCCGCCCCCTGAGATGGATAAAAAAAACAGCTGGATTCTGCTTCATAATTCATATTTCACAAAAGTAATATTAATCAGAATGTCATGTTTAGACTAGTGAGGTCACATATAACATATTATTGTCAAGAAATGTTTAAGGTTGACTTCCACTTTTAACTCATTCACTCCCAGCTATTTTCACTGGAATAATCCTGTTCGCTCCCGGCTGTTTTACTGGATTTTGAATGATTTTGCAAGGCCCACAGAATATTGTGTTCTATTGCTATAAAAACTAAAACCTACCAAAACCTACCAAAAGAAAGATTAGAGTCTCTTCATTCATCAGGGTAAAAAGTATATTTCTGTGTTTCCATTTCACAGCAATTAACATTAGAATATAGCTATGTTTCATCATTATTTACTAATCCGTATAGAACTGTGAGTAAATTAGATTTTTTCAACATGGCCCTGGTTGATCTATTTTTGCTCTGCTGCCACCTTCTGGCCGTTTTTGTAATAACTACCATTTTCTAAACCGTTCTCTGCAGTTGAGAGGCTGCATCCAAGCCTTCTGTATGGTCTTGGGGGGGAAACCGTTTGAATACGTCTTTGGAACACTTAAAACATTTGAAATAAAACATTTATACGTTTTTGGGAGCTAATGAGTTAAATTGAACATGCTACATAAGAAAAAAAAAACAAGATTGAGATTCTAACCTGGTATTACTGGCATATTTATACAGTAGTCTCCTTTTCTCTCTGCCTTACTAAAAGGTACACTAAAGGATTAAAAAAAAAAAAAAAAACACTAGTCTGATACGTGGTGATCAACACGTCCATTACCTGCGACCCTAAAGACAAGGACAAGCGGTAGAAAATAGATGGATGCATGCAAGGCCATTCACACACAGTGGTCTTTCTAGTTTAACCTTAAGCATGGATGTTGTAAACATACTGTTAGCTGTTACCATAGGGATGAATGCGCTTTTGACAAAAGCTACTATCTATCTCATGCTGGAACACGCACCAATAAATTCAACCCTCCCAAATCTCCATTTATATTCCAAATTCCCCCTTTATGCCTGCGAGAGAATCTATTACATGCACATATAGTTCTTCGAGCCAGGCCAAGAATAAGATCAGAACAGCTAGCAGCTCTCCGAGTAATTCAGTCAGTGCTGAGTGTGTGTGCTCTGAGTAGCAATAGCAGCATTTCTCAACCATGTTATTCGAATTCACATCCGTCACTTAGATCTGGTTAACTGGTGCAAGAAATGTGCAAGAGAAATGCTTCAGAAATTAGATTACTAATCACAATGGCAGACTAGAACCGCATTGATAAAATCATGTAATGAATACAGACACACACACACATATTACCCAAAGGCAGAGGGGTGGTTTGGATTGATTTAAAGGTCAGGCTGCCCTTTTTGCACACCCTACTTTTGTATTCCCCTCTTATTCTTCATCTTTCACCACCTTGCTGTGTTTGTTGGAGGTCCTTGAACAGCTGAAAGCTATTGGCCTCGCAAGGACACAGCTCTTCTCATTTAAAACACTGCAATTTATTTCATTTTTTCCCCCTCCGCCACGGTCATTTGTTTCAATTAAAGAGTGCCGCTCTTTGTCTGCAAAGAGCACTTTGTCATAGAGATAAGGGGGTCAGGGAAAGATGGAGAGCAAATGGAAGTTTCATTTTCTGTGAGAAGTTTGAGAAAATGGGCTCTGCATAAATGAATCCCTATCACTCTCCTTTCCCAATAGATGATAGAGGTCGTCGCCTTTTGCGTCCTTCTCTTTCTGTACAAGAAGAAGAATATGAAGCACATCGTCGTCGTGATGCTGCTGGTGGCACTGCTTGGTATGGACAAGTGCACGCTGCTTGATTGAGGGCGTACGGGTCAGGAATTTAACCAATTTGGGTCTTGCGTTGCCTGGTTACCAAAATGGATCTGCTCTCGCTCATCATTTACGCAATTTGTTAATTAACACCAAACAGATCAATTATTTTTAATACTTAAAAACGTGAGGCTCATATTACAGTAGGCTACTTCATAATAGTAATGTGTTCCTTGTATTTTTGCAGCCTCTCTTACAGTCATCTCAGTGAAGGCTGTGTCGGGAATGATCACAGAGACGATAAAAGGTCATCTGCAGCTCATCTATCCCATCTTCTACGTTATGCTCGTCATCCTGGTCGTCTCATGTGCCTTTCAGATCAAGTCAGTTCTACTTTTCTTTTTGAGCTTTACAGTCTCTATAACTGTTCTCTTGGACAGAACGACTTTGATAAATCCCCCATAACAATTATGTCAGTCCACCTATACTTCTATCCAGTATAATTGTTGGGCTCATTCACAGGTTTCTCAACCAGGCAATGAAAATGTTTGATGCCACAGAGGTGGTTCCAATCAACTTTGTGTTTTTCACTGCAAGTGCCATTGTTGCAGGTATGTTCGTCACCAGAGAATCACTCTGCAGCTCATTGCGATTCTAGGGCCAGTTTTGTACATTTTAAGACAATTTTATTCTCACATTTATGAAAGAGAAGCATAACACTTTTTGGTCATGGGCAACCAATCAGTTATCTTGTCAGTAGCACCTTGGCTTTAACATTTACACATGCATGGGACATACAGCTAGCTAGCTAATTTCTCATGTACAGCTAGCTAGCTAGCTAGCTAGCTTCTCAGTGGCGCTGTCTGATCGCCTGCCACATTCCCTAGATAGAAAAAAAACATCAGCTATCTCCTACCTAACAGCATAAACAGTGAGCAACAATGATGATTGGGAATAATGAGAGTGTTTGTTGAGTGTAGCTTGGGGGAGCGCGGGGTAGCACGATATGGAAAGATGGGATGAAAAAATATTTCACAGGGGGTACATTACTGAAAAAGGTTGAGAAATATTGATGTAGAAGATGAATGGATGGATAAATTATCAACATATTTTATGAGCAATGCACCAAATTAATATAGATCTTGGAGAAAAGTAATTCCAATTTATGCACTAAGATTAAGAACTAACTGGAGGTTTAGTTATGCACGTGTTAATTCTGTCATGCTGTGCACAAATAAGAGCAGTAGTAAAAATATTTAAAGGATGAATATTACTAATCAGCAAAATATTAGTGATGAAAGCGAGAATCATTTTTACTGGAACAGAGCATAGTGGTAGAATTTGTATTATTTTTCATTGTTGAGCATTACACAAACTAGCTGCAAGATAGAAAAAAGAAAAAAATACTACAATCAAATGAGAAGGTACACTTGCACCTAATGATAAATATTTACTGATAGGAAATTTTGCTGTGTACTCTTTGGCCACCTTCAACTTTACCCTTTTTTTTCTTCTTGGAGTTGATGTGGAATATCTTGTTTTACAGGGATAATCTTTTACCAGGAATTTGAAGGCTTGGCGTTACTGAATATTTTCATGTTCCTTTTTGGGTGAGTATTCAAAGAATTGAGCTTGTGATTTCAACTGTTGCGCAGAGTAAACGTTTCTACATTTTTTATTTGGTAGATGTCTGCTATCGTTCCTAGGAGTTTTCCTGATAGCCAGAAACAGACCAAAATTAAAGAAACAAGATGGCAACTTTATACCAATGGATATGGTCCCTGGTAAGCTATCATGCATTTAAAGGGGAAGTCAACCATAAACATTCTTGACAATAATATGTTATATGTGACCTCACTAAACATGACATTCAGATTTTTGGAATATGAGTTATGCATCAAAATCCAGCCATATTTTATCAATATCGCAAGGCAGCCATTTTGCCACTTGCTGTTAACTGAAGATGACATCACTGTGTTGCTCAGGCAATGACCAATCACAGCTAACCTGTTTTCTAAAGCTGAGCTGTGATTGGTTGTTACCTGAGCATCTGTGATGTTGACAGCAAGTGGCAAAATGGCCGCCTTGCGATATTGATAAAAACTGCTGGATTTTGCTGCATAACTCATATTCCACTAACACAATATTAACCAGAATACCATATTTAGACTAGTGGGGCTGCATAGAACATATTGTCAAGAAATTTTGGGAGGCGGGGTTGACAAAAAACTGACATATCTTGACTTGTATTAGACAATATGACGCAATCACTAGTAGAAAAAGTGAGCCACAATTTCTATGATGGCTGAGTGCAGCAGATCTGGCATGTACATCGAAAGAGCTCTCCTGTTTGTGTTCGCAGGAAAGAGCCGCACAGACAGAGTGCAGCCTGAAGCCAAAACGCAATCATATGGATCGCTGGCAGCCAAGTTCATGTGTAACAGAGGTGACCAAATAGAAGAGTCTTAAGACCCATCCCATGTGTTCAGACTGAGGACGTGAGTGAAGTTGTGAAGACGTGCCTCATGCTGGGCCAAACGAGAATAGGCAGCACATTTGAAGACCGTCTCTGGACTACGTTGATCTGCAGACAAGAAAAATAGTCCACTGCTCACATGTGATGTGGAGCTATTAACTCCCAAAAGTGGAAGTTGATATCAACTTGTCCAGATCTGAAACAAAAGGGTTCAGCAGTGTGTGATGGTTTGTAAATTAAAGCAAATGTGGTCTGTGTTTGACGCATGTGTTTTGGTTACTGTCCGTGGTTTGGGTTGACTAACCACTCTAATGAAACCTTGTGCCATATGTAAGACATACCATGCACTTCACCTCAAATAAACCTCAAACCACATAAAGACCTGAATCTAAAGTTAAGGGTTGCTAAGCAACCAAACCCTTGCTTCCCTCTTACCACCCACACATTATGGGATGTGTATACAAGATTTGATGTTTAAGTGGGAGTCTGCCTTCTCTCACATTGCCTGTGTTGTGTCACATACAGTAGTTTGTGGTAAGTTTTTGTTCCCACGGGTGAATGCCAACAATGTAGGCTAATTTGTTGAAAGACTGTAATGGAATGTAATTAATTACTCGGGCACTGGTTTATGGTGCAACAGGATTGTATTTTTAGAAAAATATAACATGGATGAAGTGATGGTACTTTTTTTGTTCACTGTTGTGACCAAATCACCCGTCAACATGTAATTGAGGCATTAACTCACTAAGACCAAGCTTTCTGAAACCAGATTTCTCCATTGTACTCAAGACATTCAAGACATCCTGAGATCATAACCAAGCTTCCCCTTACTGACAAGCCACAAAGCTGAATAACTGGAACTTTCTGGCAAGTCACATCAGCTCTATGTTTACAGTTGCAAAAAAAGAAGCATACAAAGGATAAGATCGTCGCATCTCCTGCAAAACATCATGAAGGCTCCGTTATGTCTTGTGGCTGTTTTGCTACAACAAATCTCAACAGTAAGGTATTCGAACCAGTGTCAAAAAGGTTCTCACAGCTACAAATCATGGTCCTCCATGGGTTCACTACATAGTAGTAATAAATCCATATAGTCCTCTATGACTCTGATAAACATAAAAAGAAAAAAAGGATGCAGTTGTGTTTTATTTTCAACAAAATTTTACATCAAAACAATACTGACAGACTGCATATGAATGCTACATGTAAAATAAATACTGTATTACATAAATGTGTTTTAATAACAAAAATGATAAATGGAACATGATTAGCATACAAACGTCAAGTAATCTATATCATGGTCCAGACAGCTGACTATTACCATTAATTTACAGCATGTACAAATGAAAGAAGGCACATGATTTCAGTTCGATCACCGTGCAAAGAAAGCATCATGCAACTTAGTCATCCAGCTATTATGGAAGGTGTTTATTTCCCCATAAAACAAAAAAATGGTTCTGCACGTTCCACTCAAACTTCTATGTTAATTTTAGCAAAGCGGTAGTGTAGAGACACAGGGTTGCGCAGCAGCACCATCCCTCTGTGTTCCACAGGCTGACTGATGAGTGTTTGAACGAGGCCAGTGACACTCACAAAGCCCAGAGCCTCCCCGCAGCCTGCCGACAAGGAGAAGTCGGCCTGAGTCACCCAGCCGAGTGTTACTCGGGAGCAGTGAGAGGTGACGCTCGGCAGGGGATTTGGCCACACTCCCAAAACTAAATCCGAAGCGGGACAAGATAACTGGGGGTCTTCCAACGAAGGAGTGTCTTTACTTTTCGTCTTATCACAAGCCCCTTTCTTATTCTTCTTATCATGCTTGATGGTGCTTTTCAAGTGATCCCTGTGGGGGGGCTCCTGAGGGCCACTACTGCCGGGACTTTTGTTCAACAGCTTGAGGTCATCTGCAGTTGGTACCGACACCATGGCATGCAGGTCTGGTTTGCCCTTCGACAAAAGTGAAAGACGTACCCAAACCAAACTCATCCCATGACTTGTTTGGAATGACGTCTTTGCTGTATGGTCTAGAGGTGGCATTTCCCCGACACGGTAAGACCTCTGACCTTTAGATGAAGTGGGTCTGCACCAACTAGAGAGAAGCCGCAATGACTTCCTGTTCCTAGGAAACAAAATTGTAGAATTTGTTGTACGCGTAAACAATAAGTGTAAAACATTTATTTTTTTCTCTCTGAGTCATTCTAAGCCAATCACCCAGTAAGGTGAATCAAGCAGATTTTGATTATTAACTAATTTACTCCCAGCCATTTTCACTGAAGCAACCCCTTCGCTCCAGGCTGTTTTACTGGATTTTGACCGATTTTGCAAGGCCCGCAAAATATTGTGTTCTATTGCTATAAAAACATGGAACCTACCAAAAGAAAGATCAGAGTCTCTTCTTTAATCAGAAAAAAAGTACATTTGTATCCGTTTTGCAGCAACATTAGAATATAGCTAAGTTTCATCATTATTTACAAATCTGTCAAAAATACTGGGGAAATGGGCTTGTTGCAACATGGCCCTGGTTGATCACTTATACTCTGCCACCTGCTGGCCATTTTTTATAATAACTACCATTGCTTTAAGCGACCTCCTCAGGTCATAACGTATTGGGGAGCAAATTAGTTAATGAAACTTGGTGTACTTGTTGATTGTGACGACACAAGACAATTTTTTTTTTTCTTTTTAATCAATCAGAGCAGTGGTTTGGAAGCTACGGCCAGCCAAATTTGGACATTTTCAGCAAAAAGGGGTGTGGCCGCCTTTGTTTGAACCCTTCGATCTTCTCTAAGCAGGTATTGTTGGAAAGGGAATTCAACAAGGATTCCAAGTCTGCAAATCTCAGAAGATTGGTGCAAGTTTTAGTAATTTGAATTTTTGGATGACATGACCTTAACATTTTTCATGAAACGTAAACTCTCACGTTCTCTAAAAGTTTCAGCGATGATTTTTATTTTTTTTTGTTAAGCAGCAATATGGAGTCAAATAATTCAGGCTTTCATATATTGAATGACAATCAATGATAGATCAAACAAATGATAGAACTAATCCTCTTAGATTTTAGTACATCCTCTTACATCATTGACCAGCAGAACATCTTGAACAAATATCACCATTAAAGTCTTACATTGCTGCAAGTCGTGTTCAGCAGATTATAGTGAGTTTGTAAACGTCCAAATAACAGCTTGTTTCATGCAAAGTTAGACGAGCCCCTCAAGTGTCTGTGCGAAGGCCAACATTAATCACTGTAAGTGCTTTCCAGAGGCAATGTCAGTACAAAGGACTCTAAACACATTTATTGATCAATATGGCCTGATAAACTCAGTTAATCAAGTATATGGATGCCACAACAGCACAGAAATGACTTTGCTTTGACCTCAACACAATTGTGAGCAAACTTTGCATCATCTTTTTAAACAGCCTTTTCCATTTATGAAACAGTCAAAAATTCTGAATGTCTTGTGTGTTGCATCAGCAGATAAGAGAGAGACGCACATGCACGCACACGCACACGCACACTAGTGACGCACTAATCACCATTAAGCTCGTTTCAGGGCTAAATTAGAGTTGGGGAACTTTTACACATTAACACTGCAATGGTGTGTGATTCAAAGGTGTGGAATGATAAATGTCAGCAAAGACTCAACTGTTTTGAATTTAACTGATATGACACGGGAATTACATTAAAAGTGGTAATGAAAAGAAAAAAAACATACCTCAGGACAGTGAAGTGCGTTTGCAGCTTCATCTCAGGGACGTCATGTGGTGACGTTATCTCGGACTGCATTTCCGTGTCACCCCGAGTCGTGCTTTTAGCCTGGATGTCTCCCTTCCTCTCCTCTCTATCACTTCCAATCACATCCCACTCCTCAGCCAGCTGTTGCCACGGGCAACAGAATGGAGCCAGGCAGCCATGTTTAATGTAATTGGTTCTTTTGGCAGGCGGACGTCTAGAATAGAGGGCAAATGGTCAAACCCTTGTCAAACCGCAAATTCCCCAATTTATAAGACAAATTTAGTACGGGGCAGCAGCTCGCAGAGAATGACAATAAATACTGCTTTATACCCACCGCACATTGCTCCACCTATAATCTAAAATCACACAATATTTTACTTAGAAAAGTTCATTAACTCATTCACTGCCATTGACGGCTATAGACGTAAAAAAAAAAATCATTTGAACTATTTATATTTAACATTTTTTCCCCACTTTTGTTAGCAAGAGTATTAAAACCTAGAAAAAAAGAATTGTACATTTAGAACAGATATAAAATTTGTGATTAATCGTGAGGTGTTTTTTTTTTTAATCAGGGGCAGAGAAGACAAGTTTTACTTCTTCCTGTCCCCTTTCATTATTTAGCTTTACCTGGAATTTGAATGTTTCTTTAAAAAAAAAAAGATGATTAAAAATAGAAAAATTTTAATAAATAAAAAATAAAGAAGAAAAGATTAAGAATTAGGAGTGTCAAGTGATTAATTTTTTTCCGTAATTAATCGCATGACCACTAGTTAACTCACGATTAATCAAAACATTTATATCTGTTCTAAATGTACAATAATTTTTTTTTCTAGGTTTTCATACTCTTAACAAAAGTGGAAAAAATGTTAAACTAACAGAAATAGTTCAAATTCATTTTTGACGTCTATAGCCTTCAATGGCAGTGAATTAGTTAACATAAAACTATGCTTCCTATTGTTATGATAAAATAAAATAAAAAATAGTACAAAAGTTAGATCAAGAAATGTTCTATTTCATTCTTCAAGTGACCTTTTGAACTTTTCAAGCAGCTCGGACTCTTGCTCCTCCTGAAAACGAGCTCCTGCAGGGCAGTCAGGGTAATCGTGGGGGAAGAGAGGAACGCCTTTATTCTGAGAGTGTGTCCGACTCATTTTTAGTCCACCAATGCGAACACCTCTGTAAACCTGGCAGAAGGACAAAGGCAAGAGAGACAGGCTAAGCAAAGCATTGGAGCTTTGTGATTGAAAAACAAAATAAACCGGGGGCTTCAAGTGCCAGCCTGCCTTTCATTTCAAGGTAGATTGAACATTTCAACAGGCCATGTTGAAACTAACAAAACTCTTGAAATACGGACATGCCCAGCGAATAATACTCCAGTAAACCTATTAAAGTGGGGGATCAAGTTACAGACAGGTTAAGCTCGCAAGAAAAATAACAGGTTTAAGAAAGCAAAGAAGGAAAATCTTAAAAAAAATAGCAGGTGGCTTTCTATCCCCCTCTGAAAAAGGAAAATGGAATCACATATACACACACACACACACACATGCCCAAGAGAAGTGTGGTTCCCAGTACTGACCAGCGGGATCCAAAAAGCCATGCCCCAGCCTTTAGGAAACAACAGGTCCCATCCGGCACCCCAGGAATTCATCTCGTGTCCCAGCTGCTTGCCAGGCTGGTGAACCAGCAGGATGGGAACTCGACCCTGCAGGGGAACAGGACTAAGTCTGGACCCGGGGACAAGGACCTCGCTCCTCATACGGTTTAAGTCCTGTGAAATGAAAGGCACAAGTCAAAAGACTAAGACAGTTAGTCTTAGCATAATAATAATAATAGGGGTGGCAAAATAAGTGCGTACATTTTTAGTTAGTTTTAAGTTAGTTTTTTTTAAAGCCACTAATGTTTTAACGCGCGATTAATGGCCGCCCCTTACTTGGAAAGCCTGTACTGGGGGAATTCCAGTTGCAACGCAGATACGACCACATCAAAATTTTGCAGTAAGAAATTTATTAATAATGCATATATTTGTGGAGACTGGGTTCACGTTGTATTTTACAATTTTTACAATGTGCAGAATTTCACAAGTTACTTGATGTTAAAAATTAGATAGCTTTTAATATGAAAAGGAAATGCATTGATAACATTGTCACTAATGTCTTACAAATGCAACAATGCCATCTAGTGGCAGAAAAAAAGACTTCACAAATCACTATATCACCCTTGTTTTTTTATAATACAGTACATCTTCTTAATTTTAACTCTATTGTATTAATTATTATGAAATGACTATCAATGACTAAAATATGTCATATTTCTATTAGTTTAACATTTTTTTCCACTTTTAACAAGAGGATGAAAACTTAACGTTGGGGAATTTAGAACAGATATAAAATTTGTGATTAATTGTGAGTTAACTATTAAAGTCATGCGATTAATTACGAGTAAAAAAAAAATATCGTCCGACATCCCTAAATAATAATAATAATTGCAACTTTCTCTTAGTTAAAAAAAAAGTTACAATGATATTTTCTGTTACCTGTTCAGAAATTTTGTTCTCTGTGACATTGTTGCGCACAGACTCTTCCCACAGGAAACTCTGACAACAGTGTTCTGGTACACCGCGCAAAGACAGCTCCTTCCTCTTCTCGTCATCCACCTCTGGAAGAAACATCACACACACATACACACACGAGCATGGCCCTGTGTAATCCTACACTTCAACAGACAGGGGCGTCACTTTCGGCTTCTTGCATATCGTGACATTCTGTGCAAATTTGTTGATGCTTCACTTGGTTGTCATCTAAAACAGCAGCAACTTGAATACTTAGAAGATACTTTCATCTAATATATCCATGACAGTGTTAACCCATCACATATTCACAATACACAGTGTATTCAATGAGATGAACCAACACAATTTTGAGAAAGTTTTCTAAATGAAAGCCATTATACTTTGTAATAACCTTATTATATCTGCTTTCAGCCTATAGACAAGAGCATCCATCTCCTCCGTAATGAGTAATAAGCCTCATTTGAAGGAGATAATAAGAAACTAAATTGTTTGCTCATTTTTTATGCCGCTTATCCCCTTTCAGGGATGTGAAAAAGCGAGGGAGAAAACTGGGGCACACTCTTCTTGCTGCCGAGCAACATTTCTATTATTTACAGGAGTGAAAAGTGTGTCACTCTGTTCAAAGCAACGACAAATAACAATTTTAAGGTAGGGCATAAGCCGTCATTCGTCACCGAGGGCCGTTTTTGGAGTACAGGGTCCTGCCAGGATTCGAACCTGGAGCATCTGCATGGCTGAGCAGAGGCCCCCCAGGAGCACAGGACCAGAGGTGCACTCTGAGAAACGGCCTCAACAACAGACTTAATTGGACCTGCTCTTCTCAACACTCTTTGTATCTTATGTAGGTGGGCTAACAAAACTAACAACAAAAGACTTAATGGGAAGTCAACCTAAAAATGTACATTACAATAATATGTTCTATACTAGTCTATACACTGTATTCTGGTTTATGTTGCATTTGTGGAATATAAATAAAGCAGCAAAACCCACCCAGGGGGTGGCCATTTTGTCACTGTCGACTAAATGACATCACAGTTGCTCAGCTGACAACCAATCACCTTTCAGCTTACGAACGTCACATGACCAAACTCAGACAACAGGTGTGCTGTGATTGGTTGTTATCTCAGCAACTGTGATGTCATGTTCAGTCAACAGCAAGTGGCAAAATGGCCACCCCTGAAACGGACAATAAACGATGGATTTTGCTGCCTTATTGTTATTCCACAAACGCAATATTATTCAGCATGCTATGTTTAGAGTAGTAGGTGCACATACAACATAATATTGCAAAGAATTGCTAATATAATCAATCTCATCGCTAGTCAATTTTCAGCGATGAGGATGCGGTGTTCGGGGGCGTTAATGCGCCAAATTATTTTTGTTGACCCTGGGGGTGCCGAGGATTAAGGTGGTTGTGGGGGCTGATGCTAACTCGGTTCAACAGTGCTAAACCATCAGTGCACTCACTATTATCCAAACATCCAACATTTTTTGCTCGGTCTCAGCAGTTATTAGAAACTGGCTTTGTAGTTGATCTCGCACCGATGCCATATTGGAAAAATGCCACCCAAAAAACTCAAGCTAACGTTGGCTCTGACCACCCGCGACTGCCACAAAAGGACTACATTTCCCATGATTCTTAGAAATGGAAGCAGGAAGTAGTGCGAGTTCCGGTATAACGAAAACACACCTTCTACGAATGAGAACGCAAATGTGAATTTGGAAGTAAATAGGAAAGAAATTCCCTTTTAGTGGGTTTATCGTATGAATCGATATGACATACATGGCAAGAAAAACGGGACAAAAAAATAACCCAAGGCTTTAAAATAGGACGTCTGGTCACCCTAGGTTGACTTTGCATTTGAGGAGGACACATATATGGAAAACTGATTTTTAAATGGATCCTACACAAATACTTGGGTCTCAGGAATTCATAATGTCTCCTTTTGGCAGATTGGCAAAGGTCTACAAACAGGACTCAAATTTTCAATGCAAGACTCAATATATACAGAAATGACATACATGTAAACCACAATTAGCCTCTGTCGTAATTAGCAGCCAGTATTTCCGCCATCTCATTTGTGGTAGGACAGATTTTACCTTGTGCCTCCTTTACACAGGGCAAAGCTTTAACCCTCTTTGTCGGTATAGTCAGCCTCGGGTCATCAACTGTCAGCCCCAGCACCGAGCCAGGGGGGAGCTCTGTAGTTGAGTAGATGCCTGCATGAATGACAACAATTTGCTGACCAAAACGTTCAAAGTGGCAGATTCCCCGATATGGAAATAGTCAACCTTTCAGTGTGTGAAAGACATCAGTTTGTTGCTGATGCAGCGTCATCTTGCTCTCTTCTTTGCAGTGATCGGGCCACCAGAAGCAGGAGGGCTGTGATTTGCTCATTTCCTGATAAAAGACAATAGAACACTGGCTTGGTTGGTATACAAAAGATTCTTCTCTTGCTTCCATGCTGATAAAATTCACAGCTCTTACATCACAGTCTGTAGCAGCTTCCAAAGCGTCTGTCAGCACAGAATGGGACTGCGGTCCAATCAGGCGATATCGGACAATCTCCATTGTGAGGTCACTACAAAAGATAAAATATTTCATGTGGTCTTTTGCAGATTTTTACAAACAACCCCAACTAGAAACAACACAAACTTGATCAATATTCCAGTTGAGGGGGATTTCCAGGTAACAGGGGTGTCGGGTGATCTGGTTCCATCACCCAGGATCTTCTTGGCATGAGGTCCATTGGCATCCGTGCGGCTTTGCTTCCTCTTCGTTCCAGGTCTGTGCTTGATTTCACGCTCTTTATCAGGCTTTGGTTCCGAATCTGTGCTGGAGACTACCTCTGCATGCTTAACCAATGGCACAGGCGGTGGGACAACAGCCTCACATTGGCACACACTTTGGAACTCAGTCAGGATCTCCTGAAAGCAAGAAATATTTGAGTTTAAAAAAAAGAAAAGAAAGAAAAACTTTCTTTTTTTTTTTAAACAACCCAAACATCTCACTTGTTTGAGAGCGGGATGAACCCAGGTCCACAGTTGCCTGTGAACAGAGCCCGACGTACGAGGTCTCCAGAGGAATGTGACCGGGCCCAAAGGCTGCGAGGGGAACTGTCCCGCCCTGTACAACATTACGCTGCCTTGTCTTTGTCCAGACAGACACAAACCTTGAGCGAATGTAGGACCTGTCAAATTAGAAAAGCAGCACATGCTATGCAAACTGGCTCCATATGACAAATTAAAATCTGCGTTTGTATTTGAGGTGGAGCACACTCTCACCAGCCTCCTTGCTGGTCAGCTGTGACAGACAATCCAGTAGCTTGTCTTCCTCTCCCTGGAGCTCTAAGCAGCAATAGTACGACAAGTCCTGTTTGGTCACAAAAAGAAATCCGATTCAAACAGCACTATATACCATAATTTCAAACTAAGTGGCACCTTCAATAAATTAAAGATCAAGAAAGAAAATATACAAGTTGCAGGAAGTTTTTGGGGGAACACATTCGTTATTTTCCAGCTTTAGTTGAAAACCCATTGAAGGGATAAATTGAGTAATTATGGGAAATGCACTATAACACATCAGGTGTAGAGAGCATAAAAAAAACATGAACAATTATTATTTATAAAGGGACTCAATGGCGCCAGCTCCTGGCGAATTACCGCTTGTGCTATGTGAACATTTGGCTTCCACATATAACAATGACAATACTAATTTAGAACTTCAACATGTTTGGACATTCTGTGTGAAATTTCAGCACTCTAAGTGATTTTTTGATATGCTTTATCTATGCTAATATAATTAACAAGAAAAATGCCAGGATTCGTCTCGATACTGCACGAGGGGTAGGTGGGTGGTTCGCTAGCTAGGTAGGCAGGCAGGTAGCTAGCCAGCTAGGTTGGCCGGTAGCAAGCTAGGTAGTTAGCTGCAGAGACTGATGAAGATGAGCCCGCACGTTCCCGACATTTGATAGGCTATTCCCCCGGACGAGCAGGAGAGCTGGTAGGATGGTCTTCCACATGCACTTTTTTTTTTTTTTAAGTGACAAACGAATGTTTGGCTTCTACTTTTTGAAAATGAATCCTTGAATACACCTTTAAGGTCTCTATTTTCCTTTCCCAGCAGCCCAAAAGTTGAAATTGTAGTCAAAGTGTATGAAAAAAAAAATGTTGTTGTTGTTGTTGCTGCTGTTGTTGTAACATGCTAGTGCGGAAAGGGAACTAGCTAACTTGGTCTCAAAATAACCCAAGAAACTTCGCCTCTAATTCACAAATGATAAATGCACATCGCAACCAAAAAACCGAAAGTACAGAAGACGTAAGAATGTCCATGTTTTAGGATCAAGCCATCCTACTAAAGAGCATACGTGAAAGTCGCCATGGAGTCCGGACACTGGCAAATGTTTGTAATCCAATCGATTCCATTAATCAAACATTTCAACATGTACCGTTCGAAGAAGTGTTGATCTAAACCTTACGCATACGCCTTATTTACACAAGTAACGTAAGAGGAAGGTGAGGATGACATTATCATTAACATAACATTTGGTGCAAACACAATGGGAGTACGTTGAAAAGTTGCCACACTATATGGAGCAAGATTATCTCATCCTGTGACGTCAATGAATTCCATCTATAGGCCAATCCGCTCGGCTTACGTATGTAGTGGCACACAAATTAATTTCCTGTCCCATGTAGCATTATTTTGTTATTTTTCTGTTACGCTCCACTATAATTCGGATCCTGCGGAAGAGGATTAGGGCCAGTGAAGAGAGGAATTAAAAAAAAAAAAGGTTGGCAGGATTCTGACTTTATTATCAGAATTAAAGCCAGAATTCCCACTTTAAAGTGAGAATTTAACTTTTTTCTAGTTCTGACTTAAAATCTCACTTTAATCTCAGAATTTTGACTTTAAAGTGCAAATTCTGACTTTAAAGTGTGAATTCTGAGATTAAAATGAGAATTCGCACTTTAAAGTCAGAATTCTGAGAATAAAGTCAGAATCCTGCCCCCCAAAAAATTCCCCTCTCTTCGCTAGCCCTTATCCTCTTCTGTATATCCAGTCAGACCTAGGTGACAAGTGTACTGTATCACCCAATCGCTTACTTCGGTGTTTCTATATGCCCATCTGATATCTTAGCAATTAGCATGACTTCTCTGTCTTACTCCCCGTCCTTGTTTCGTGATAACGATACTAGGTAGATGTATAGTTTATTCGCTGACATTGAGGTGATGATAAGTGATTGGTGCTGCGTTGAGTTGACACCGGACACAATGTGAACTTACGGTTCCGCATCGTGTTTAGCCACGTCAACTAGCCAGCCAAAGCTTTGCCTGATGCGGACAGTGGAAAGCGGGTGGCTGTTCAGTGTGCACGCACATTTCGTTTTGTTTATTTATTTTATAATGATGCAGTGTTAATTTCATTGCATTAATTTATGAAATGTGTACTGGAGCTAATGTTGGAATCTAGATGTTTGTTTTTTTTTATATATATATATATATATATATACAGTATATTCAAAGCAATCACCATTACGTCTGTAACGAGTCGGCGTGCAGTGATTTCTGAACAAAATACAGACAATCTGTAACATGTGACTTGCCTACTCTTTGGAGATCTGTGCAAATGAAAGCCTTCACAGTGCAAACAGGTGCTCAACTAAGGAGTAAACTGTTTGAAAAAGTGTCAATATATTTATACATGTGATTTGTTTCCCCCTCTCTATATTGCAGTTTATCACCCATCACTGGCAAACCATCCTTTCCTGCTTCGTGTGAAAGTCCATACCTGCAGCAGACAATGAGTGCTCATGGCTCTGTAGCTGGGGCGGTAGCATTTCAAGGTGGGTCTGTCCCCGAGGCAGTAGCCCCACTTTTTCACCATGTGGAAGCGCTTGGCGTGCCAAATGTGCGTCTCCAGCCACACGTTCTTTCTCTGCCGCCGGTTGAACTCCAGCAGCATGTTTCCGTGACGGCGGCGAGCTTTGCGGCTCTTGTTCTTGGCCTGCTCCTTTTTTTTAACGCTGCCCTGCAGGCATTTCTCTCTCTGTGGTTGGGCAAAATAAATATTTCTCAAGTCAGGAAGCAACGTAACGTGTGTTTTCAAGATTTCAAAGTGAAAAAAAAATGCTTTGTGAACAATACCATTCTGTTAGCCATCTCTCTCAGTCGGCAAGGAAGACGTTTAGAGTTGTGGCTCATCGCTCTTCTCCTCATGTGCTTCGGAAGCGCTCCAAAGACATGACAGCTGGCTGTTGTCTTGGTAACAGCTTTCAGCATTGCATTTACCTCTGCTGCCCTGGCCCTGGCAAAATACCCAGCTACGAATACAGTGTAGCAAAGGCGAAAAGGACTTTAGCAATTGTTGCTCAAACTATGCAAAAAGCCTCTCATGTCTACAGTGAACCCAACTATATTGTAGCTCATTGTTCACAGTTCAAAGCCGAGCTATATTGTGGATTTTGCCGCCACCGTTTCTTCACAGCATTGTAGTGTAGCACGGTATACCAGTACCAGTACCGCACCTTGATGATTTGGCGTCAAAAACGGCTCGGAATCAATTTTTCTTAGTACCGGTACTTAAAAAAAATAAATACGAGACAGCCGGCCAATTCTGTTTTAAAGGCAGGTACGCCCGTCTACCGATATGTGGAAAACGCCTTAAGTAAGCGACACGCCTCTTTCAGCGTGTGTGCGAGAGGGCGCAGGAAGATGGCTTCACGCACTGAAGCGCTCGCTGGACGTGCAATACTCGTTGAGAAGCATGAAGCGCAAGTTAAGGCTCCACGAAAGCGCGCAAGCAGAGTGGAAGCCACATGACAGCATTGGCATTGCCTACGCATGTTTTCAATAAACACATGAAGAAGAACACACGTGTGGTTTTCAATGATCAGTTTTAGAAACGTTTTGTAACAAGAGCAAATGTTTTTCGTGGAGAATGAGAAGAAAAAGCAGCAATCATTCCTGCAGGGGACTCAAGGTGCGTTCAATGAACAGGCACACAATAGGAAATCACAGTTATGCATAGAAAAAGCTCAGACGACTGACAGAGCAACAGGCACAGGTTGTGACGCATTTTTGACACTTCCCTTAAAAATAAGTTGAGTGTGAATTATTTTGTTCCCAGTTTGTAGTATTTGATTACACATTGGACTAATTGGGAGTGAAATGGGGAAGAGCAGAAACATGCACGCACACTCAAGCAACATTACATTGGAGTGCCACTGTATTGCCAATATTTAAAACGGATGACATCAAATGCAGTCAAATACAGTACTTCAACAATATGGCATGCAATGTGAAAGCACATACAGTATATACATAAATATATATAGTATTTACATAAATTAACATTCATACATCCCAATATATTGAATTAATAATAAATAAATATAAGTTGTTTTAGAGTTTTGCCGAGGTACCGTTTCAGTATCGGTATTGAGGTATTTTATGCAGGTATAGTATCGAAGTCAAATTGTTGGTATCGTGACAACACTACAGCATAGCGGAGAGTCCGAATTAAGAATTGCGCACCCTTAAGCGTATTACCGCATTGAACCACAACATGCTAGGTTGCACTGAAGTCTATGGAAGATATATAGCAAAATTGAGAGAAAGAAGAGGATGCTCCTACAGTATAAAACCACATTTTTATGTTTTAATATTCATTGTGCCCAGAAAATATATATTTGTGAGCATTGTTATATCAATGGCCAAAATGCAATAGCCTCTTACTTGGAGAACTGTGCAAGCTGCAATAAACGGGGGTTCAATACAGTTACCAAATTTTGAATCGATGAGCAAAACAATTCCGATTAAACACTGAAAGAACGCAAGCAGTAAGTTGATGACACTATTTTCATGTTTACTGCAAGGCATCATTAACCCTTCAATTGTCAAGTGTCTGCTCAAGTACAAAAGGAAAGGTTTCTTTACCGGTAAGAAACTGAGGCATCTTGTCAGCATAGACTCTACCAGTACCACCTTTCTGGTGTCCACGGACCCACCCAGTCTCTTGGTGGGAGCGTTTCTTTCTTACTGAAGGTGGATCTTTGCCAGATGGGCCATCACCACCTGCACCTGAGATGGCAAAGATTAGAAGAATGGCAATGTCTTTATCGTCATCATAAAAGCTACTACGATATTGAAGATCAGATGTTAAACTAAAATGCTTGTCGGTTGTAAACAGGGTTTGATTGTCTGTGTATTCCGTTAACTTATACAAGAAGCTAGAATAACTGGAAGCGTAGTGAGCCTTAGGGAAATAAGAAGAACAACAGACAAACAACACTAATAATATGTTAACTATGAGAGACGTCAAAAGTTCAAGTGTTACCGTTGGCATGGGGGCCGCCCTCCTCATGGACAGACGAGGACGCAAACTGCACACTGGTGGGTTGGTTTCTCAGTTTCTTCTGTCGCATTTTGACTTTAGCTGCACACATTTTCTTTAAAAGCAGAAAGGTTTTAATTTAGGGTGATATGTGCGAGTACAGGTATCATACCTGGCCTTATTTTAAAGGTACAAAGTGCCTTTGGAGAGGAAGATGTTTAACATTCATAAAATCCAAAATGATGGGGCGATAAGATTAATATTTTCAGATGTTGAAGTGAGCATGAGTAGATATGTGCACATGAATTCTGAAGACAACTACCACAGGTTTCGGACATTACTCAACGTTAAGCTTTTTTTTTTACATAAAAAGCGTCTAAACTTTAGACTGTCCCCATCCGGCTAACTTAAAACAACAAACACTTCTATCAAACCAACAACATTATTTATGGCATTATGTGATTGCCAAACAAAAACGCAACAAAATAGTGATACACTTACCTTTCGTGGATGAGAGAAATTCTGCTTCAAATGTGTTTGTTCCACTCAAGCTAGCAAGACAGCGTGTGAAACCAACAACGTGCGAGTTGCTTCCGGATATGTGGTGCTCATGGGAGTTGTAGTGTAAATGCGCAACATTCGACGAAGTTGGCTCATTGGCTGCTTCACCGGTTTACTTGTATCAAACAAAATTATTATGTGTGCGATCCTTATTATGCGTAGTAAATTCTTTCACTGATCAATATTTACATTTTTTTCAACGCGGCAAATCTTGTATAAAAACGCGTTATTTGTATTTCTTTATTTTACATCTTTGCCACTTAGGGCAACTTTGATATTTTATATTTGTGCAAAAATTGTTCACGAATATGAAACGAAAAGATTTCTGCTGACTGGATTCTAGCCGTGACTCGTGCGACGTCACCAACCAGAGGGGCTTTAAAAATGCTGTGCATCTTATCTAGTCAGAATTTGTTAGAAATTGCGCATGAAAGAAGAAGAGCTGAGGATGCTTAGGAATTCATTCAAATGTAGAAAATGCACAAAGTGAGTAAAGATGACAAAAGCTGATCTCTTCAGCAGTCTCACTATGCACCGTCGACCGCTTGAGGACGCTGTTTCTCCATGCTGAAATGTCTTCCCAACAACTAGTAGTAGCCTTTCCTACTTACAATTTTTTTTTTACTCCTACGTAGTTAAAATTATAGAAACCCCGCTGTTTTGGGGGAGGATTTCTGTCATAGTAACTGATTTAAAATTATGTCTAAATACTGCCACAAAAAGGGAACACTTAAACATAGGGCTCTGCAATTAATTAATGAAATTACAATTTCAATTATTACACTCCACAATTACAAAATCAGCATAATCGTTTACATTTTTTTTTTTAAATAGCATTTTTTTTTAATTTGAAAATAACTAATTTAATAAATTTAGTTTCATCCAAAAAAAAACTTGCACAATTATAGTGTTTCAAATAATTTTATTTGACTTAATATTTTGTATTGCTTTTTTACGTTTAAACATTTGTATTGTTTTGCACCCAAAAAAATCGTCCTACTGCACAGTGCATGCTGCACTCCAACTGCAAGTTTTTGCCAACATAAATAAATCAATATATATTATTATAAATATATATTATTTTATTCTGTTTGGTCCAAAAGGAACTTACATAATTATCGTGTTTCTATTTTTTTTTTAATGGTCTCAATATTTTTAAATGTGTAATCATTTTCTTGTTTTGCACCCAAAAAAAACTACATTATCATCCTACTGCACAGTGCACAAGCTGCACTACAACTTCAGGTTTTTGCCAACAATAAATACATACAAAAATACATATAATTATAAATATATATTATTATAACTTCTGTTTGGTACAAAATTAACTTACATAATTATAGTGTTTCTATTTGTTTTCAATTGGTCTTAATATTTTTAAATGGTTAAACATTTTCTTGTTCTGTACCAAAAAAATTATAATCGTTTGAATAATCGTGATTTCAATAATTGCCCAAATAATCGTGATTATTATCTTTTCCATAATCGAGCAGCCTTACTTGTAGATGTATTGAATGAAATATTCCATTTGAAAATATTTCTGTCATTTCCACCGGATGTCTGTTCCATTTACACCACAAAATTGATTTACAATTTGTGTGGCTGCATTAATTGCCTGCAACGCCTTGACTTCCTAAATACAATCAGAAGCACTGACCTTCATTTACTACTATAATAATTAAATTCTGTTCGTTAATTTCCAACGATATCTGCATTACATAGCCATTCTCTTGGCTGCCCATCTTTCAGTAGTATGCATGTTAGATTTTATCCCCCCACTCCCTCTTTTATATTTAAAGATTTCAACATCTATCTTGTGCCATGTCATTGTAATCTGCCCAGGGCCTTCAGTGCCATATGCACTGGCCCATGACACACTTTGAGCAATGGATTTTATTTTATTTTTTTAACAAGGCCTGCTCGGCTTCAGAAAAAAAGTGAGCTATGATTGGTTGTTACCAGAGCCTTCAGCAACTGTGATGTCATTTTCGTTCGACAGCAAGTGGCAAAATGGCCGCCACCGTTGATAGATAAAAACAGGTGTGTTTTGCTGCTTAACACTAATGCAATAACCATGTTTAGACTAGTGAGGCTGCTTGGAACTTATTATTGTAAAGATAATTTTTTGGTTGACTAATGGTTGAAATAATGTAAGGCCAGGCAGCCATTAAAACTGATTTTAATGGCTGCCTGGCCTTACATTATTTTTATAGATTTAAAAATATCCCTCCTGTGTTTGCACTGTTACCTTAAAAAACACACACACACACATAGGATTAGTGAGTGAGACTTTATTCTGTACACTGTTAGCAGAATCACATATTAAGAATGTTCTGTATTACAGAAAGAAATGATAACAAAATACAATGGAAATAAGGAATGTTTCTGCAGATTGATCACATTTGAAGTTAGTTTTGTTACATGTGTATGAGTTTAACATATGTCAGTCAGAATTTGAGGTAATGCAACTGAAATAGGCACCAGTGCCTTGCCTAGTGTTCTGCTGCTATGGTCCCGACTTCCTATTATATACTGCATGATGAAAGCACAGTTATATACAATACATTTCAACCTGTTAACTGCATTGAATAATAATCCTCTACAGTATTCTTTAAAAATAAAAAAAATAAAAAAAATTACACTATCCTATTAAAAACACCAATAAAATTAGTAGGTAGATGCCTAAAATATAGCATACACACCAAATGATGAACATACTTCTGAAAGTGACCTAACTAAACATTTTTAGAATAACATTGCCTTTGTTTTTGTTGTAACTGACAATCTTATGTTAATGGGACTATGTTTTTGTCTGTAAAAGAGTCATTAGTATTCGTCACAGCTGTCACTTGGCTACATTTGGACCATGTTAACTGTCTTATTAGTTTTCACACCGCCTCCACTACAAAGTACAATAAAACAAACAATCCAAAATATGTTGACAAATAAAGCAACAATGTGCATTAATCTATCAGACATACCTAAGATAATGCCTGGTAAGACAACACTGACAAAGATAGGTTGGTTTTGTTGCTGCCACTACCTTTTTCCTTCAGTTTCCTTTGCATTTGTTGCTTTGGGTGTTTTGTTTTGTGTTTTAGCAGATTTCCTCTGTCTGAAAGATAATAAAAACAGTTAAAGAACACTTATGGCTACTACTATTCGGCAGTTTAGTTTTTTCTTACCAATTCAGTCTTCCTTTTTGACTCTGTCGTTCTCCGGACCCTGGTGACACTCTGCCGCTGACACTACCACACACGCATACACACACAAACAAACACATGTCAGTTGATGTTTTCATTTACAAAAAAGGAAGTTGCTACCTTTTTTCTTCTTTTTTTTTTTGTATGCGAGTATGTGTACATGTGAGAGTACAGCATGTTCCCAGCAACGGAGACAGAGGCAGCAGTGTGATGTCTACTCTGGTCTCACTCACACCAGGCAACAGACCACTTGATACTCATAGAAAGGGTTCATGTGGACGCTTGATTATGTCCACTATTTATTTTCTTTTACATTTATTTGATTTATAGTTTGCTTATGCCAACTAGATCACTGTTGGACTATACTGATATGACAGATTTTCATTAAACTTTTGAGAAAAGTTTTAAATTCAAAGATATAAAGAGAAGCCTAAGCAGAACATAATCATTTAAAACAATACTGCAAAATTTGAATGAAGTTATCAGGATTGTATGGCACAAAAGATGATCTCTCCTCAAAATTGTCTCAAAGCATCATTCATTTTCAAAATGTAAAAATATTTTTCATTATAATCTCTTGAAGTCGCTGTAGTCAATGCAGGAAATTTTATTTTGAATCGCTACTCCCACATGTGGCCGAAAAATGAAACAGCACACACCCTTTCTCACGTGCACACTGCGCACATGGCGTCACATCCGCAGACAGAAGGCCGGAAATTCAAACCTGAATCCAATCTGAAAATATAATATTCCGAGAGAAAAAAAACTTTTTACAAGAAAAAAACTTGTATATTTGCGACATTATCAAGTGGCAAATTGGCAAGAAAAAAACTCGTAAATTTACGGGAAATAAACTTGCAGATTTGGGAGAGAAAAACCTGAAACGTTATAGTCTAGACAAGGTGCTGACTTTTGTTCACTAGGAGCAAACGTGAGGATTTGCTGGTGGTTAATGGAACACTCTTTAGTCTTTACAAAATGAAAAGGCAGGATGGAGACAGATTTTTTTCTTAACCTTTACTTGCCATACACGGCAGCTAGAGCGACAACACTTCCTGACTCCCTATCAACTGACAACCAATCAGAACCTAGCAAAATTTTGGTAAATGCTAGCGAATGACTGAGAGCAGCAGAGTCGACACATCAATTTAGCAACTTGTACAAAAAAAAAAAGTATGAATGTGTAAATAATAATTCTGGAAACAAATTAATTAACTTAAATGATTGATCCTCAGGGTGTGGACCTTTGCAAAGCGAGGCGCTTCAAAGTGTGAATGCTTAATATGATATGGTTAATCTCTGTTAAACTATCTCTTTAATTGAAAACCCGACCGAAAAGAACTGGCACAAACATCCAAGTATACTACGTGTTTTTCTCGCAAGTTTTTTTCTTGCAAAATCTGCGAGTTTATTTCTCGTGAATTTGTGAGTTTTTTTTCTCTGAATATAAACCCCCCCCCCCCCCCCCTAAAAAAAACAACATACATTTATACGAGGCCCTAATACGTAGAGTAGAATAGTTCTTCTTTCAAACCAAGCTGTGAAAAAAGTTATTTTATCTACGGTAGTTATTGGTACGCTAAAACTTTAAGTACCAGGCAGTAAAATCAGCTGAATACAATTTCTTTCTCCATTACTCTAATAGTCTAATAATGCGCATGGCTGGCTGAATGGGATCTGGTTAGACTTGCTGAGCATTTTTTTGTCTTACATAACGTGAAGCAGCAGGGACTAAATAGTGCACAGTGAGAGTTGCGTGACTGAGTCTGTTGTGTTGACAAAATGCTGCCACCGAAATCTCACTCAAGACAAGCAGTGTGTGTGTGTTTGCGCGCATGTGCGTGCGCGTGCTCACACATTAACAATGTCTTGTCTGCTGCAAACAATGGAGTTCAGACAGGAGCGTGCGCAATGGATTGTTGGATTGTTCATTTCAAAGACAGTGGAACAATTCATTGTGTGTTTTGGTTGCTAGCCAACTGTGTGTTAGTTTTCTGCATGGTAACAATTACAAAACGTTTGCCATAGTGAATGTTAATCTTACTCAATGTTGACATGCTTCGATAAGTGTCTTTTCCCATCTTATCTAGATGTAAACAAGATGTTGGCTCTAAATGTGTTTGAACATGTCCAGTGACCAACTTTGCGTAGATTAGTCACTTATTCCAGGTAATGATAGCGTTGCACTGCTTGGACCTCTTCCCCAAAAGACTGTCAGAATTTGTCAGGCAATCATTATTTAACAGGTTGATACGTGGTATGACAGCCTGACAACCACGTTAGCATGGTAGGTTTGACAAATAACAACTCTAGCCCAATGGCTGTTATCATCAACTAAAAGTTTTAGTTCAGCTGTCACACGCTTCACTTAATGATGGCCAAACTGTTGTCTAGGGGAATACTATATAACAATAATAATTCCATTCCCCCAAAAATCACTTTAAATAATCAAATGTATGCTATAATAGCCATTTATTAGTTAGCAGGCTACTTTCTGGTTTATGACAATGGCAATGCCAACCCTCAGTTTCATCAATATTGGTTTCTCAAACAAACAAATCAACAAAACGGTAATCTAAACAATATTTCTTGACTTTGTGTCGACAGGATTGAATTAAAGGGTGCCAGCAAGGTCTTGTGTTAGTTTGTACCTTCAGTTGAGGGTTCAGAGGCTTGATCAGCAACAGTGACTGGTGAATTGGCCTCAATTTCTGTTTGTGTAGGCTCAGCTGCAGAAACTTCCAAGGCACAATCACTCGACGAAACTTCTGAGGCTTCCTTTGAAGAGTTTTCTAAAAGTAATGTTGAAGATACTGCAACCTCCAGGACTTGTTCTTTTTCTACCAAGGAGGGCTCTTGAAGAGAGGTTGATTCTGCAGGACATGATGTTTCTGCTTGTTGAGCAGTTTTTGAAGACACCACAACAGATTCATTGGACTCTTCAGCAACAGGTTGTTGTTCAGCTTGTGTCTCATCTGTAACCGGCACTTTAAGAGGCATCTCTGGAATGGTCGCCACTGCAATCCCGGTGTCTATGATAGCCTCTTTTACCTCAGAGGTTGAATCTTCTACTGTCCCATCAACTGCTGTACCTCCAGCTGCTGGTTCAACTTCATTTGATGCAGCCTCAATTGAAGCAGGAGATTCAGGTATTTCTAAAGCTGGAAGTGGTGGAGAATTTTTGGTCGTGGTCTCTAACAAAGGTGCCTCTTCATCAGAGACCTCAGCTACTGCTTCCTGCGTATCTGCTACCACAGGCTCAACAACATTGTTGGCAGCTTCAGGAGATGCCTGTTCTGCAACTACATGCACCTCAGCCTGCACAGGTTCAATGTCTAAAATAGGTCTCTCAACCGTCATTTCTTCTACATCACCCTTAATCACGTCATCATCTTCCAGGACAGAAACCTCAGTCTTAAAAGTCTCTGCATTTTCCATAGAAGGGGCCTCTGCTTGTTCTATTTCAAGATCTCCCATGATATGGATCTCCTCCTTTGAAAGAGTTTTGGCCATCAGCGGTTCCACGGCTTCTACAGCAACATCAGCAAATCCAGAGTCACTGGAGGCTTCTGCTGGTGCAGCAGCTGAACCAGTCTCTTCCACGCTGACAGGATCTGCTTGTGGTTCAAGATCAGTCAAGAGGTCTTCCCCAGAGCCAAGATCCTCCTGGGCTTCCATTACCATTAATACTGCTCCTGCCCCATCATCAGCTGCCTGCTGAAGATCATCAGCTAAGGCACTTGCAGGCAATTGTGTTTTGTCATCGATGGTCTCTGCAATGATGCCGTTCCGAACAGCTGCCAAAAGACAAGCAAAGGCATGATAAGTTATGGCTGATGTGAATTGATAATACAAGTCTAATGTGATTTTGTCAAATCAATCCATTTGTCACACAGCATCTCATAGAAACATTGCTGAAGGGAGATGTGAGGTTTAAAGGTGTAAAACTATTTAGCAACTAGAAACTAAATCCTGGAATCTACTAATGATGTGAGACTATCTGTGTTTTTTGAGTCATCGGTGAGCTATGGTCTATCCCAACTGACTTCTGGCAAGGTGGTGTGGTGGAGAGTTCACCTGGGACTAGTTAATTGGGGCACATCCTGTAGACCAAGGTTCACCAACTCTGGTCCTCGAGGTCCAGAGTCCTGCAGGTTTTAGATGGTTCCGCCCACTAGCACACATGATTCATATAATCAGCTCATCAGCATGCCTGATAAGGATCCTGATCTTTAGTGTCAGGTGTGTTGGTAGTCAGAAACATTTAAAACCTGCAAGACTCCAGACCTCGAGGACCGGAATTAGTGAACCCTGCTGTAGACAATCAGTCAAACTCACATTTCCACCAATGGGTTATTTAATTTAGTTGCCCGGTGGCAGCAGGCATTTCTGGGCTTGTAGAAGGCTTGGCAAACAGTCGAGGTGTCTCGCGGTGTTCTCTTATGCGATTGTTACTGCAAATCAGTCAGGAAATTAACTCTTCGAGAGACTTGGACTCATCCCGAGTGGTCAG
The DNA here is from genome assembly GCF_051991255.1 of Vanacampus margaritifer. NCBI lineage: Eukaryota > Metazoa > Chordata > Actinopteri > Syngnathiformes > Syngnathidae > Vanacampus > Vanacampus margaritifer. Next base: position 9,309,537 of record NC_135440.1, on the reverse strand, counting down.
CTGATCTTGAATTGAAGCTCCTTGGAACTTAAAGCTCGTTGGAGAGACCACAAACAAAAGTTGTCTTTAATGCCGCCTCATTCCATCCACTCTCAGAGGCCAAAATTCTGAACTTGATTGCATAGTCCGACTTTGATTTCTACAAGGAATAGGCTCACTTCCCTGCACTTCCAGAGACGTTTAGTTTAGTTTAGTTTTGTTTGTAAAGCCTAATTTGCACTAGGTAGATGCTCGAAACCATGAAACAGTTCAGCAGGAATCCGCCACAAGCTCCTACATCCATGGAATAATGTTTGGCTGACGGAATGTTGGGTTCACGGTGAAAAGGCGAAGGTGAGACAATCCCTCATTGGAGGTTGGGGGGGTGGGTTGGAGCAGGTGATGACGTCTGCAGGGAAGCGCTGGCCAACAGCCGTGTGGCCATTGACTTGGTGATGGAAATTTTCTGATTAGAGTTCATAACCACCCTCAGGATGTGCTCGTGTCTGTCAAGCAGTGCTCCACGAAAGGTGACTGAGTCTGCTGGGTCCATGACTGGTCAGAACGTGACGTAAGGAGCAGAATTTATACCCAGAATGTAGACAGGACATGGAAGTGGAGAAAGTATATGTCTTTATACACAAATATAAAAAGTAACAACAGAGAGCAAGACTTAACATAGCAGGGCATGGAAGAAACTACACCTTCTTCTGACGTGTCACTCAGTAATTAAAGCTTAAATGCTGAAGGCCATGCCCAACCTTGTGTGACAAGACAATAGTAACTGACAACATCAAGGATCCAAACTCAGTCACAGCAGGATTCTAGTTAAACTGCTAAATTGACAACAGGAACATAAAAAGGCAGAAAGAATGTCCGAAAGAGCTTTCATTTCCTTAGTTTAAAGTGAGTTTTATTGAATTCTCAGTTGAATCCCTGAGGCTCGGCGAGGCACACTCAGAGGAAATAAATCACATGTGATGATAACTTTTGTCAGACACACCCCACCTCAACTCAAATTTACTGACATTAATTGTGTCAACAAAATCTTAGCCTCAGGGTAAAAGGACAGTACAAGAGCGCATGTGTTTTTCAAACCAAATGAGCAATAACCTAAAGTAAATCCATACAGCTAAATTTTAGAATAGCCTGGCCTGTGTGATTATTTCAGATTGCCCACAAACAGGACAAATCAGAATGGATCTGCTCACTGAATGGCTGAAAAGTTTTGACTCAGCATCTGCCTGGTTTTATTTGTCTGAAATGGTGTAAAGAGCCAAGAGCTGATAGGTGGAAAGGAATGCGATGGCCTGGTTTCTCAAACTAGGCCACCTTCACTCGAACACAGACGTTTTCATAAATGTTTATATTTCCATGCATTGTGACGTTTTGACCACCCACATAAAAAAAAAGTTAGGCCGATGAAAATAAATGTGTTATAAATTTGGAAACTCTGTCCTGACCAATTGTGTTTGGGTGTGAAAATTTGCATGGTCTGTGTGTGTGTGTGGGGGGGGGTTTGTGCCTTTTCTGTAAATCAACTAAAACAAATGAGCTAAAACATTCTCAAGTGGTCTGGATTTCTATAATTCATATTTCAAATGCAAGTAAATAACCCTGACCTGAACTAAAATGATAACAAAAACGTGTTGTGTTTGTGGTTGCGGCAACCAATATACCACAAAAGATTTTAGTTTGTTTTTTTCTTAAATAAAACAACATCAAAATAAATCTACCTGTGATTGAGCAGGATAAGGCAAGTGGACATTGTAAACATCTCTACAGAGAAGCTAGCAGGACTGCCTGTTAGCAAGAGGAACACACAGGCTACCAAACCTCCATCATCGGGTTTGTGTAAGGCATTTTCTCACAGACGAGAATAAAATGTTTGGCTGGGTTGTCTGAACAGTTTAGCAAGATGTAACATATAATGGCTAGCCTGCTCTGTATGGGCAGGGCTAATCCATTCAATCCATTTCCCCCGTGAAACAAGCGGGTCTGTGCCATTAAGCTGAACGACAGTAAATCCAAGCTGACACAATCATAGCCTTCTTAGTATGATGATAGAGAAACAGACCAGCTACCATAGCCAGATTGTAAGTCAAACAGCATAAGTCACCAAAAGAGCCACTCAAAGGGAGGCTAGGCTCACTTACAAACGTTTACCAAAAAGTAGTATACTTTAAGTAGATAATATAGAGTAAACCTAAGTATACCTAAGTTTATTTTTCGAGAGTACTTATGCTTGTACTAAAAGTAAACTTTAAGTAAACTCCTTGGGACTAAATTGGAATATTTTAGTACACTTAAAAGTATACTTAAGTATATTAAGAAGTATACTTTATAGTGTTTTTAAGTACACTATTAAGTATACAGTACTTGAAAGTATACTTTGTGGTTCACTTATGTCCACAGTTTAGTATACAGCAAAAAAAACAGTGTTGAATTGACAGGGATCAAACCAGCAAACACTGGTACTAATGGTAGCGACCTTAACCTCTAGGCTATCCAGCCAAATGAACTTTGGGTCTTTATAAATAAATGTAACCTATAATTTTGGTTCCTTAGCGAGTGCCTTCTAAGTATATAGTACAGCAGGTGTGCCCAAGTTCTATCCAGCCTGTTTTCCATGTTTCTCTCCATTAACACACCAGATTCATGATCAGGATTGTTATCAGGATTCTGCAAAGCTTTCTGATTAGCTGATCATTAGATTCAGCTGCAATGCGGGAGGGAAACATGGAAAACAGACCGGATAGGGGCTCTCAAGAACCGGACTTGGGCACCACTGTACTACAGTATGTAAACTTTTAGTATATGTTTTAGTATACTTACAAGTATACTTAACATTTACTTGGTGTAGTATACTTCCAAAAAGTACAAGAAAAGGAAACTTGAAGTATACGCTCCTAATTTTGAGTATACTTCAAGCATACTTAAATATGCTTATTTTTGGTAAGGGAATACAGCTACCATGACCATGACCAAGGTTAAGCCATTGATGAGTTAGATTATTTTGAATATATACGATCTTAATGTAAATTGCTGGGTACCCCAAGAGTCTGAACAGAACCTACACAGTAAATTCTGTAGAGTAAATTTGACTTTATTTATAGTGGGACCAAATAGACTCAGTTTTAGGGTAAAATTTACACTTGGAAGAGAGTAAAATAAAGAATTGAAAAAAATAAAAGTAACCCAATGGTTGAGGAACAAACTCACAAGCTTCAGTTTGGGAGACGGGCGATCTACTCCCTAAGACACCCAGCGTATGTTAGTATATTGCTCGTGTCAGCTCGAATCTTCCTAACTCTAAGACCAAAACAATGTTTTTTGTCTCCTATTGGACACAACAAACAGCAGGAGGGGCATAGCTCAGGTGATAATGTGGCAGTCTCCGGAGCTGAAGGTTGAGAGTTCGTTCCTCAACCTTTGAGTGACTTTTATTTTTTTATTTTCAATTCTTTATTTTACTCTCTTCCAAGTGTAAATATAAGCCTACTCTAAAACTGAGTCGATTTGGTCCCACTCTAAATTGAGTAAAATTTACTCTACAGAATGTACTGTGTAGATATGTATTGAAACTGAGTGCCTGCATACATGGATGACTCGTCTGTCAACACGATTTGTCTGCCAATGATGACTGAGGTGGTAGTCAAAACAGTGACATGGTTGGGAGGGGGCAGACAGGGATTCCGGTGAGTAGATGGAACCGCTGGTGACTGGGATAGCACACAATGTGTTTGCACAAGTCACACGAAACAAGCTCAACTAGGAAAAAGAGCATGCCAAATGCTGACATTACTCATTTGTATTGTGTAAATCTACTGAAGAAGTGCCTGAAAAACACACCGATTGGACTAATTAATTTCCTGGTTAAATTATGATACTGTAGGTATTTAAATAACAAGATGCCCAATTAAGCCACCTCATCTGTCATGCATGCATGTGTGAGTGCAAAGCTGTGCCTAGTATGACACAGCCATGTGCCTGTAGGTTGGGCTCATGAATGGACAATCATGATTTGTGGTGAGTCTTTTGATGGGCATGGCCACTAGCCTGGCAAGCCACACCCACTTTCTTGAAAAAGAAAATGGGTCTGGACAGGCGTCCATAGACAATAGCGATTCGCCACCGGCCGAAAACAGGCCGGCCAATCAAATCCGTCTATTTGCGTGACGTCGTCTTCGCTAACGCTTGCTAACAGAGTGACTCATGACACCTGCATGAATCTTCAAGTTTTTCCCGCAACTACGACATAAGTCACTCACTTCTGTCTCTCTTCGGCTAGTAGCCATGTTGGATTTTTACTCCGTCACCGCAAAAAATAAAAAATAAAAAATAAATATAGACTTCAATGAGTCACTTTTCTGACGTCACGTCCGCTCTTCGCTCATTTGTTCATTCTACTGTCTGTTAGCGCAGGTATGCCCCGTCTCAGAAATGCAACTGATAGGGCAAGACAGTCTGGATTTCCAGGCTACATGGCCATAGCCTTGTGCATGTGAAAAACTTGACAAACTGAGGCAGAAGCTGCATGATTTTTGTTCAGGCATACTTAAAAGTTCAAATATAAAATTTAAAGCTATTCCAAGCATAGGTGCACATTCTTTCTTTTTTGTTGCCAACATCAATTTCTAGATGCCAATTAAAAACATCTTTTGTTGACACATTGGCATTCTAAACCACAGTAATTAACAATTTGATCAATTAACTCATTCACTGCCCAAAATTCATAAAAAAAAAAAAAAAAAGATTATTAAAAATTAGGGGTGACACGCGATTACATTTTTTAATCGTAATTAATCGCATGACTTCACTAGTTAATTCACGATTAATCACAAATTTTATGTCTGTTCTAAATGTAAAATAAAAATTTCTAGGTTTTCATACTCTTGTTAACAAAAGTGGGGAAAAAATGTTGAACTAATAGAAATAGTTCAAATGAATTGTTGACGTTTATAGCCGTCAATCGCAGTGAATGAAAAGTAAAAAATTAAGATTATTAAAAATTTGGGGCGTCAAGCAATTACATTTTTTAATCGTAATCAATCGCATTGACTTCACTAGTTAACTCACGATTCATCACAAATTTCATATCTGTCCTATATGTACAATAAAAAAAATCTAGGTTTTCATACTCTTGTTAACAAAAGTGGGGGGGGGGAGCTAAACTAATAGAAATAGTTCAAATTAATTTTTGACGTTTATAGTCGTCAATGGCAGTGAATGAGTTCATTTATATTACATTGTTAGCTTGCGCACAATGCATAGGTAGCCAATGTTTTGGTCACAAGCATACATTCATTGGGAGTGTTGATAATTTTGATTTAATTTGTAACAATTAACGAATGTTAAATTTCTGTTACCACCAGTACAAAAAAAAAAAGCAATCAAAAGAATGTCTATTTATGAACCATAAAGAATTTAACATTTACTGTACCACCAAGTCAAGCAAAAAGCACACAGTGTACCGGAGCAGTGGGTATATCAGACACGCCCCCTTCAGCAAATCTTTACTGAATGAAAGTCATTTCCCACACATTACATTTATTGTTGATATTAAAATGAAAAGTAACTGACAACTTACCCAATGTACCTCCATTGCTCTCTTCAGGCTTTGTACCTGGTTTCTTTTCTTGATCTACAGTCTGTGCACTGGATGAAGAGCAGCCCATGTTTGCGGAGGGGGAAACTTTTAACTAAAACAACAAGTAGCCGTACCTGGCAATCGAGTAATGCCACTTGACAAATATTGAGAGTTGGTAGCTGTGAACGCATGCACAGCTACTGTACACTCCTTGTGTGCCTGTGTGATCATGCGTGACCTGCTGTCTCCCGAACATCTGTTGTTCACTCTTCCGTCTCTACCTCATGCACACGCTCACATTGTTCACACTGGAGGATGGAGGATGGAGGGGGGGGGGGCGTCCCATTCCCCACCTCACCAGCATATTTCCTCCCCTTCCTACAGAAAGGATCCACCACCTTGTGGTAATATGTATGGTAGCATGTGAGCAAACGATGCCACTTAGTAAAGTTGTGAAATTGTCTGTAAATATTCCACATCTGCAATTACACAACCACATCATGTGGAGAGTTTAATTGTCGATTAACTGTACAAAGACTTCTGTTTACATTACACAACAAACATAGTGTATCATAGGCATGGGACGGCAAAGCGTAAAAATATGTAGCTCCAAAAGAAAGCATTGCATCTGATGAGTTCACGGGATGTGCAGTGATGAATGCTACATGTTTCATTTAAATGAAGTCTTTCATTTTTTCACAAGTTGATTCTCCAGCAGCTGCAGCCTGGTGGACATAGCTTCAAGTGGGCACGTTAAAGAAAAAGCTGCAAATATATGCCACCCAAAAAAAAACTGATGTTAAACATCTAATATGTAAAACTATTTATTAGAATGAGAGCTATCAAATGATTGCTTTTTGAATCAGATTATTCACATTTTAGAATTTTGATTAATCAATGATTAATCAATGATTAATCAATGATTAATCACTTAAGTATAAAGCCTTTTTTATCCAATTTTTTTTTTGCCTGCCAAATTTGACTAACACCTGTTATGTGTTAATTCTTTCGACATTTAATGTTATGAGGACGTCTTAAAAAAACTCACAAACACACACACTCATACTCCTCTTTTCCTAATCAGTTAATTACTTGCATAATTTAAAATGAAAAAAAATGATCCCAATATTTTGACATGAACAAATATTCTGAATGTCATACGCAAACATTTAATACTTTACTTTAATGCATGTATGTTTATTGCTCAAACACAACCTGTGCTACCTTTAACGTAGCCATCCGCTGTCAAGATAAAGGATCATTTGCGGTTAAAATTAACAGTGTGATTAATCTGCGCTAATACATGTGATCATTTTTTTGTGATTAATCAATGAGTTAATGCTTTAACTTTGACAGCACTAATTTTAATATACTATAATAAAAAGGCCAACTACCAATTATTATGCCTTTACGAAGATGAGAATGTCCTATTAACTCATTCACTGCCATTGACGGCTGTAGATGTCAAAAATTCACTTTATTTCTACAAGTTTAACATTTTTTAGTTTAACACTTTTGTTAACATAAGTATGAAAACCTAGAAAAAAAATTGTTTGTACATTTAGAACAGATATAAAATTTGTGATTAATCGTGAGTTAACTAGAGAAGTCATCCGTGATGACATCATGATTAAAGAGTTTAATCGCCGGACGCCCCTAATTTAAATATTTTTTTAAGAAAAGATTATTTTAAAAAAAATAATATATATATATATATATATGGATAGATGGATAGATATTTAAATAGAAAAGATTATTGAAAATTAAAAAAAAAATGTAATTTTTTTTTAAAGAAAAGATTATTAAAAATAATTTAAATAAATGGAAAAATATTATAATCAAAAAATAATTTAATACAATAATTTTTTTTAAAGAAAAGACTATTTAATTTTTTTTTTTTAAAGATTGCTAAAAATTTGAAAAAATAATTAATGTATTTTTTTTTAAATAGGAAAGATTATTAAAAATAAAAATTAATAAATTTAAAAAAAATTAAATGGAAAAGATTATTTAAAAATTAGGGGCGTCAGGCAATTAAAATTTGTAATCGTAATTAATTGCATGATTTCACTACTTAACTCACAATTAATCACAAATTTTATATCTGTTCTAAATGTACACAAAAAAATTTCAAGGTTTTCATACTCTTGTTAACAGGAGTGGGAAAAAAATGTTAAACTAATGGAAATGGTTAAAATGAATTTTGATGTCTATAACCGTCAATGGCAGTGAATGAGTTAAGATGCTGTCATTTAGTGTATATAATGATGGTATGGAAGAAAAAAAAGATTGTTTACCAGAATGCATTTCTGGTTGATTTATGTTGCACCCTTTTTTTTTAATGTATTTATTTTTTTATTTTTTGTTCAAACCATTACTTTCCGCGCGGACACGTAACCCCAGCAAGCCACGATCGGAATGAGCCCCCCTCGTGTGTGAGCTTCTCAGTGCACCAAACTGAAGCATATTACCACGACGTACATATTAAGTGTCGATTGGTCAATGTGTTGTGCAATTCCTATTAGTTCTCACAGCCACTAGCTGCCTCCTTCATCAATGCGCAAGCCGCTCATCACAATCACACATTTTGGGTAGGCTGTATGTCAGCTGGCTTGCGATGTTACTGGCTCAGTGCAGGGCCATAGTTTGGATGTATTTGTTTTATTTTTCATCTGTATTAATTTGGAGGGGAGCTGAGGTGCAAGTGAAAAGCATCACCCACCATTGCTACGATTGCATTAATATCAAAGTGGTTGTTGAAGAAAAGGATATTGTTCCGTCCCAGGCTCCTCAGCTTCTCAGTGACTTGCTTTTGAAACATTAGTAGGTCTTCACACTGACATGTGTTTTCGTCCCCTGGTTTGACTGTGGAGGACAAATGAAGAAAATTGGAATCTTGCTCATTTGTCTTACCTGAAGTCCCGCCTTGCAAGCTGTCCCTCTGTGAGCGTGTGTGTGAGTTTAAAATACTGAACTTTGTTACTGTACATACACGTAAGTAGATTTTTCAGGTATCTGTACTTTAAAAGGACAGTGTTTATTGTTTAGCGCCATATAGTGGTGAGCTAATAATTTATTTGGAATTTATTTGGACTAACGCATTCTGTTAGTTCACGACTAAATGGCACTTAATAGTACACACTGTACTGTACGACTTTTTACTTTTATTCCCTATATAGTATTTCAAAACAGATATCTGTACGTTGTCAAAATAGGCTCGTTCATGTATTCAACCCCCTACACTGTAAAAAAACAAAACAAAACAAAAACTGTAATATAACAGATTTTTACTTTTTATTTTACTTTTCTTTCTGTATTTAAAAATATAATTGAATTTATAAAATAAACTCTGATTTTACATGTCAAATGTAAAATAACATGAAATCACTATAACTGTAAAAACACACAATATTTGTGTTCTTTTACAAAAAAAACTCTATTATAAATTTAAACAACTCAAAATTAGTATTAATAATATTTTATTTTTGTTTATGAGTGTGACAATTTTGTAATTGTGGAGTGTAATAATTGAAATTGTAATTGAATTAAAATTAATTTCACAGCCCCACCCTAAGATGATGACACGACATAAAAAGGGCAAAGAGAAAGGTAAAGTCAAGTCTACCATTACATATCCTGGACTTGAGCTTCTTTGTCGCTTCTTCAATTTTCTCAAAATCTTTAGTGTAATAAACATATTTCTCAGAAGGTCCGGTTGCTATTTCTCTCAGCTCTTGTTCCACTGCTTTACCCACACCTAAAGCATAAATGGTGACTCCTAAAAGTACAAAAAACAGTCAGCTTTTTTTTTTTTTAAAGATGTTTTGAGTTGAAAGGAACTTGGTAAAAAGAGAGTACCTGAGTTCTTTGCTTTGCTAGCCCATTCGGAAACATCATTTTGAGACCTTCCATCGGTGAAGACAATACCGACATGTGAAATGTTGGTCCTGGCGCCTTCTTTGGCTGAGAAGCTCAGCTCATACATGTGACGCAATGCTGAGCCGGTCATAGAGCCTCTCCCCATGTACCGCATCCCACTGACGGCTTCCTTGATATCTCGGGCTGCGCTGTACTGCCCCAATGTGAATTCTGTACGCACCTTAGTGGAGTACTGAACAAGTCCGACATGTGTGCCTGTCTGGGAAATGTCCAAAGCGTCCACTATTCCATTTACAAATTGTTTGACAAGCTCAAAGTTGTCGGAGCCCAGACTCTTGGAGCCGTCAATCACAAACACTAAATCCATGACTCCTTCGCCACATTCTGGTTCTGTTGGAAACACAAAATTACTATCAAAATCATATTTCACATTCAAAACCAATAGACCATTTATTGGGGTTACATACTTTTGCAACTCCGCCCATCCTCAGCCAGCATAAATCCTTCCATACACTTGCATATGTAGGAGTCAGTGCCGCTGATACATTGATGCTCACAACGATGGTCCACTGTCTGGCACGGGTCCACACCTAGCCATTCATATGGATTGATTTCATTTTTTATCTATTTTTGTTCAAAAGTAGTTTGGACAAAAATGTTTTTTTAGATTGAACAAAACTCCTCTTAAACTGTGTGGATGGATACTAGGATTACCGCTGACCTCACCATCAGTTCAAAATGTATTTAGAATGATGTAACATGTAAACACTGGAATTGTTATGATTGTGCTTTCATTTCATTGAGTTGTGGGTTTTTTCAGTCTCTGATTGAGTAGAGGGGCGTGTCTTCCTGGCTTCGTCCAACGCTTTTTGTAGAATTCCGTTGTGTACTATTAAATTTGTCAATTCACACCCTTTGTGTCTCTGCCTTTCTGGGATTCAATATCCGGTTATTCCAGAAATCATTACAGTAATAAACAGTAACTGCAATATTTGAACACACTCTAGTGAGGGATTACGCTGTGAGTTTCGTTGACCACGCAACATATATCAAATATTAGCATATCACACATGGGCCAAGTAACCTGACATCATTAATTATATATATATATAATATCGGGGGAAAAGGAGGTCCTTTACCTTTACATGTCCTGCCATCAGCATTGAGGGTAAATCCATTCCTACACTTACACCTGTAAGACGCAGGACTGCTCACACACGCATGCTGGCACTGATGGTCTACCGTGTCACACACTGCTGTGCCTGTGTGCACACACACACACACACACACAAAATTGTAAACTTATGAGCACAACCGTATGGTGAGAAAAAAAAGCCTACTGCCTTCAGAATCCAAAAAACTGTGGCCATTGTTTTGTATTTTTACATACAGTAAGTAGAGATGTGCATGATCATTTTGGTGACGATTCATAGCATTTTTGAGTCATGAAGCAAAATTTAGCTTTTTTACATGCACAATAGTGCTCATAAGTTTACATACCATAAAGGTATGTAAACTTATGAGTGCAACTGTAATTGCTTGGGGACAACAGCCTTTCAGATGTGCTCCTTTTATACCCATCCATGACACTCACCACTTTCAAATTAACCTGTTGACCTGTGGAATGTTCTAAACAGGTGATTTTTGAACATTCAACTTTCCTCGTAATTTTTTATTATTATTTTGCATTGTCCCAGCTTTTTTAGAATGTGTTGCAGGTGTTAGATTCAAATGAGTAGACTGACAAAAACAACAATAACAAAATAACATTCATCAGTTTGAGCAATAAATATCTTGTATTTGTAGTGTATTCAACTGAACAGTTGCAATTGAATTTAGTTAAATTTTGTGGATCAAAGTTCATAGGAGGAATAAAACTATTTAAAGTAGTTTCTCTACATTCCATATATTCAACTGTTACATTTGCGTCTGGAAAATGTATACCCCACTATACACTGGTGCCCACTTCCTGATTTTTTGTTGTTGTTGTTTGTCACACTTAAAAGTTTCTATGACGGTGTATTGGGTCCACAAAAAATATATATATTTTTAGATGGTGGGGGCAATATTCCGAGAAAAAAACTCTTTATTAAGTGGCAGATTTGTGAGACAAAAACCTAGCGTACTACTTGGATGTTTGTGCCAATACTTTTTGGTCGGGTTTTCAAAAAAGGAGACAGTAATGGCTTTAACCATATCATGTTAAGCATTCGCACTTTGAAGCGTTGAGTACGGCCAGCGACAAAGACGCCTCGCTTTGCGATGGTCCGGTCCACACCCTGAGGATCAAGCATTTAAGTTAATTTGTTAAAATTAATATTTACTTGTACATTTATGTTTCCAGAATTATTATTTACACATTCATACATTTTGGTATTTTTTTGTACAAGTATCTAAATTGATGTGTCGAATCAGCTGCACTCCATCATTCATTAGTATTTACCTAAAGTATGCTAGCTTCTGATTGGTTAGTGTTAGTCAGCTGATAGGAAATCAGGAAGTGTTGTCGCTCTAGCTGCCGTGTTTGACGAGTAAAGTTTGAATTAAGAATGAATCCGTCTCCATCCTGCCTTTTCATTTTATAAACATTGTCCCATTAATCACCAACGAATCCTCACATTAGACTATAGCTACGCTACGTGTATTTATCGTAAGTTTCTGAGGGTTTTTTTTCCTCACAAATCTGCCACTTTATAAACTCGCAAATTTACAAGATTGTGTTTTTTTCAGAAGTGTGTTTTTCTCTGAATATTGCTCCCGCCCTCTAAAAAATATATATTTATACGTGGCCCTAATACGCCATTGTATGTTTCCCATTTTAAAAAATAAAATAAAAAAAATCAACTGGCATGAGTCACCCTCAGCAAGAATAACTGAACTTAAGAATTTTCGATTTTCGATAACTGGCAATGAGTCTGTGGAGACATTTTGGCCCACTCTTCCTTGCAGAATTACTTTCATTCAGCAACACTGGAGGTCCTTTTAAAGGTCATGTGACTGTGTTTCAATCAGATTCAAGTTTGGGCTTCAACTCGGCCACTCCAAAAGCTTCATTTTGTTGAAGACATTCAGATGTTGACTTGCTGTGTGTTTTCAATTGTTGTTGCTTTAGGGTTGGGGTCACAAACTGATGGCCAAATATGATCCTTCAGGATTTTCTGGTAAAGAGCAAAATTCATGTTGACACAAATCACAGCATGTCATCCATGTCCTGGTAGGTTAGCAGCCCCAGACCATCACACTACCACCACAGGTTTGGAGATAATCAGGGTTGGGTGTGGTCAGTAAAAATGAACTGAAATATGTTTTTAACCAGATTAAATTCATGATTTAACAAAGGATGGCCCAAGTACATTTTCACACAGGGTTGGGTAGCTTTATCAAATCCCCATTTGAAAACGGCATTTTACTTTCACTATCTTTGTGTAATATATACATTTGTTTGATTATCTTAAAGGGAAGTAAACATTTCTTGACACAAATTTTATATGTGACCTCACTTGTCTAAACATGACATTCTGATTAATATTACATTTGTAGAATGTGAGTAATGCAACAAAATCCAGCTGTTTTTATCTATCTCGGGGGGCGGCCATTTTGCCACTTGCTGTCGACATAAGATGACATCACAGTTCTTCAGGGCTCAGGCAACGACCAATCACAGCTCACCTGTTTTCTGAAGCTGCGCTGTCATTGGTTGTTACCTGAAACCTGAGCGACTGTGATGTTATTTTCACTCGACAGCGAGTGGAAAGATGGCCGCCACCTGAGATGGATAAAAATAGCTGGATTTTTCTCCAATAAGGGGCTCATATCTTACTAACGCAATATTAACCAGAATACTGTATTTAAACCAGTGGGGCTACATAGAACATATTTTTGTCAATAATTTTTGGGGGGCGGTTGACTTCCCCTTTAAACATTAACTCATTGACTGCCATTGACAGCTTTAGACGTCAAAGATTAATTGTAACTATTTCTGTTAGTTAAACATTTTTTTCCACTTTTAACAAGAGTATGAAAACCTAGAAAAAAGTTGTTATTGTAAAAAAAATATTGTACATTTAGAACAGATATAAAATTTGTGATTAATCGTGAGTTAACTATTGAAGTAATGTGATTAATTTAAAAAATAATAATAATAATGGCCTGACAACCTAATTTATAATAATATTTTCTTTCCCTTTTTAAAATAATCTTTTTTCAAAAACCTAATTTTTGATCATCTTTTCTTTTCATTTTTAAAATAATATTTTTTTCCCAAAAATAAAAGATTATTAAAATTAGAGTGTCAGACGATTAAAATGTTTAATTGTAATTAATCGCATGACTTCAATAGTTAACTTATGGTTAATCACACATTTTATATCTGGTGTAAATGTACAATATTTTTTTCATACTCTTGTTAACAAAAGTGGAAACAATTTTAAACTAATAGAAATAGTTAAAATTAATTTTTGCCGTCTATAGCTGTCAATGGCAGTGGATGAGTTAAAATTGGGGTGGGGGGGGGAATTTTAGAAGGGGGCAAACACTTTTTCATGGCACAGTAAATGGAGGTTGAGTATATATGATCGAAATGTCTCTCATCACCTTGACAAAATTTGGTCTGGAACACTGACAGCAGGGTTTCCATTTGGCTAAAGTTAGCCACCAAATGCACATGCTCCGAGTGTGGCTGACTCCCCATGGCCCTCAGGGTGCTCACGTCCACCCTTCCGATACCGATGACAAATATCTGGATGCCGGCCCGTCTCGCTTGAGCCGCAACCTCCTCCACCGAGTCCTGCGGCCTCCCATCAGTCACAATCATTGCGATCCTAGGGACGCCGAGCTGAGCTCGCCGCGCGCCTTCAGCCTCGGTGAAGGCTGTCTCCATGGCGTACTGGATAGCCAGACCTGTCATGGTACCTGTGGCCAGATGCCGCATGGTCCTCACTGCCTGCTCTACCTCAGTCTTGTTGCTGTATTGATTGAGGGAGAACTCATTCTGAACCACACTGCCATACTGGAGTAGGCCAACGCGTGTGGCATCAGGACCGATCTCTAAAAACTGAAGAAGGTTGTGGATGAATGTCTTGACCTTGTCATAGTCATCAGGTCGGATGCTTCGGGAGCTGTCGATCACAAAGATGAAATCCATTGGCCAGCTTTTGCATGGGTTCTCTGGGATCATAAAAAAAAAAAAAAAACAAGACATGAGGTTAAAAAAAAAAAAGTTGTGTTGTTTAGAAAGCACATACCAGATTGTTGTGTCGCGTTTTGCCATGTGGCAGCAAAAGGTCTGGGATGCCTGCTGTCCAGCAGAGCTGCATTACAGCACAGTAGGCAGAGGAGAGTGAGGACCAGGAACCTCATTCTGATGATTCGGGTTGACAACTGCAGCTCAAACTATGGCAAAATACACACAAGATGTTATGGTTGCCAGTGCCGTTCTGCAAGAAGGTTTGCGCTAAATCAGTGGTGTCAAAAATACGTCACGCGGACCAGAACCGGCCCGTCATGGGGTTCAATTTGGCCCATGAGGACAAAACACAAACTGCACTAGAATGAACTATTGTTGCTAATTTTGTCCACTGTAGGGTGCACTGACAACCACTTAAATGACATTCTGAAATATGGCTGCTACTCAGGAACTGATGCAATTTTTTATGTTATTTTTTTACTCATTTTCAGATTTTGTTGCAATAAAATGGTAATTATTCGCACTAAGAAAAAAAAAAACAAGAACATTTTTGACCTGTCGTTATTTTTACATTAGACCATGGACATACTGTTCGGATTTAAAGGGGGAGAACCCCCCCAAAAAAACTATTGACGATAATATGTTCTACGGTATACTGGTTAACATTGCGTAGTTAAGCAGCAAAATTCAGCAGTTTTTAATCAATATCAGAAGGCGGCCATTTTGCCACTTGCTGTCGAGTGAATATGACATCACAGTTGCTGAGTTCTCAGGTAACAACCAATCACAGCCCAGCTTCAGAAAATAGGTGAGCAACACACACTCTCACACACACGCACACACGCACGCACGCACATACACATACTCACCCACATATAAAATAAAAAATAAAAAAATAATAAAAAAAGAGCAATGATGATGACATGTAAAATTGGTAAAATTACCGACTGTGATGTCATCTTCAGTCGACAGCAAGTAGCAAAATGGCCGCCCCTTGAGATGGATAAAGACAGCTGGGTTACTCCATAACTCCATCCATTTTCCAACTCATATTCCACAAATGTAATATAATAATAATCAGAATGTCATGTTTAGACTAGTGAGGTCACATATAACATATTATTGTCAAGAAATGTTAAGGTTGACTTCCCCTTTAAGTGGCCCCTATATTAATATGAGTTTGATCCCTGCTCTAAATCAATCCCACGCCGCATTGTGGCCAAAGAATCCTGGTTGGTTATTGCGACTTTGGTGTTGTAAATCGTAAATCCTTGCTAGTAAGAAGAAGAAGAAGATATTGTGGCAACAAAATTTTACAAAAGGCACAATATTCGACAAGGGTTCTACCTTTGGCCACAATGCCACATGGGATTGGAAGCCATTTTGAACTAAAAACAAAAACATTTCCGTAGTTAGAAGCAAAAGTTTCAAATCCAATTTGTTGTTATTTACCTTCTATATTCATTTCTTTTTTGATAGCCAATGAGGAAACAAAAATGGCTAATCAAAGAGTGGTTGAAGACAGACATGTGAGATATATATATATATATATATATATATATATATATATATATATATATATATATATATATATATATATATATATACAGTATATATATATATATATACTTTTATTTGGTAAATTACCTGACACTGAAAAGGATTTAAAAAAACATTAGATTGCAATTTCCCCTTGGGAACATAATGAAATAAAACAATATCTTATACATGTAGTGTATGCAAATTATGTTAAGGAACTCAGCCAGACAACTAAACACTGGATGACGCTGCTTCTAGAGCAAAACAAAAACAGTGAATTCAGTGAGTGAGATGTTAATGAGGAGGCATACAGTATAATAAGCACAACTTTCTATTTCATGAGTATAATTTTTTTCCCCCTTAAAACTCTAGCGTATATGATCTGACACATGCACTGCACAAATAATCCCTTAGAGGGCAGTATCACCCAGTTGATGGTTTTTCTATCAAATGTGAAGAATAATTGATTGCTTTGAATTCATTTGAATTTTTACTGATAAAGGCTACTTTTATCACTATCCTGAGAGCATGGAGGTCTCAAAGGAAGTGGGCGTGTGTTTAGCCCGCATAAGTGGTGCGAGGGTGGGTCCGCAACTGATGACGTCATAGAGCGAGCACCTGCTCGTTTTCCCGGGTTGGGAGGGGCTGGTGCTGGGAGAGCAGAATGACCTAAAATTGCTCATAGGTGGGCAAATGGAGTAAAACATCACTTCGGTGATGTTTTGGGTGAGGAATTATCATTTTAACGTGGCTAAAAGTTCCAAAAAGTTGATTTTTCACAATAGTGTATCTTTAAATTGCCAGGACAACAGCATAGAAAATAGATGGGGGGTAATTTTATAGCTATTTTGTAAATGTAGCCAAGTCTATTGATTGTGTGTAGCAAACATCAAAAGCAAAATGTGATGTAAGTAGACATGATCTGATTTCTAATTTCATCTTTGGTGGCCTTTCAAGGTGCACGGCAATAAAGGAAATGTTTAGGAAATATAGATATTGAGCATGCATTTCATTTTTTTATAGTCATGTTTAAGATTAATATAGGTACATTTTGAATATAATAATAATAATAATAATAATAATCATTTTAGTTATCACTGCAATTAATCAAAGGTACTTACCTCACAATCTAACAATTTCTCAACTCTTGTCCAAAAAATGATCAAGAAAAACAAAAGTAAGATGAGACAAACGTTGTACACTGGACAGGACTGTATATCTCAGCTTGAAGGTGGTTGTGGGAAGCTGACTCACTTTGTTCTTCTCCTTACTCCATCTACTCCACCTTGCCTTTTTCTCCTCGTCTCCCCTCTGACTGCAACCACACGCCTCTTGCTTAACTCCGGCTGATGATCTTTTACTCTAAAGTGACTCACACGATTTATTTTCTATTTATTGGTGATATTTTTTGGTCAATCGTCATTTCATGTAACTCATTTCATTTGATCCCATGTACATTGAAATGTATGGTTTTGGCGGACCATTCATTTATTTTGAATGCTTTTTGTTCCACAGTTTCTATGATGACACATCTAGAGCAGAATTGTTGATCTGTCTGAACTGTACGTGCATGTGGAACAGTTGATTTATGCGGTCCAAAAGTCCAAACAGAAAAGTCTGTGAGCATTAAAAAAGACTATTTTGGGAAATATTTCATCCACAGTTGAGCACCAGTTTATGGAAAAATGTGGTAGTCATCATAATTCCAACCACTCTGATGATAAACAATTAGCACTTTGCGTAAATTGTCATACCTTGCAAATGGTTACCAAGGGAACATCATGTCATTTAAACAAAGAAAATCCCATAAACAATAATAATAACTAAACGGGCAAATTGTGTAATGATTTAAGGGGGAAGTCAAGTCAGAAATGATCTTTACTCAAATGTTTCCTGTGCCCCCCGAGTATAAACACGGTATTCTGATTATTAGTATTGTGTTTGTGGAATATGAATTTAACCCTATGAAGCCAAACATATATTAAATAAACCCCCCCCCCCCCCCCCCCCACACACACACACACACACACACCACCACCAACCCATTAAAACCTTGAGGTATAGGACCTGACACATGCATTGCACGTATAATCCATTAGGGGGCAGTATCACCCAGCTGATGGCTTTACCAGCGACCTTGCCCCAATTGAGAAAGGAGAGACGCCTATACTTATTAACTCATTCACTGCCATTGACAGCTATAAACGTCAAAAATTGATTTAAACTATATCTATTAGTTTAAAAATGTTTTCCACTTTTGTTAACAAGAATATGAACACCTATATTTTTGTATTGTACATTTAGAACAGATATAAAATGTGTGATTAATTGTGATTTAACTAGTGAAGTTATGCGATTAATTCCAATTAAAAATGTTAATCCCCTGTCGCCCCTAATTTTTAATAATCTTTTCTTTTCTTTTCTTTTCTTTTTTATTAATTCATGGCAGTGAATGAGTTAATAGTGGGAAATGTTCTTTCTGATTTTGGGAAATACTAATATGTTTGATATGTCTGTTTATTATTACATTTTTTGACAGTTATAAATGTACGAATTTAAAGCATAGTGACCAGATGTATCAAATAAAACACAAATACAAAGTCACACGAGGAAGTAGATTTATTTTTTATGTAGTTGTTTGTTTGTTCAAAAGGACCAATTAATACTCTATTTACAAAGAATCAGAATGTTCTCTCATATATTCCATGGTTCCGTCTTTACAGGGTTAAGCCGCAAAATCCATCTCAGGGGCGGCCATTTTGCCACTCACTGTAGATTGAAAATGCATCACAGTGCCGAAGGGCTCAATTTGCCTACTCACCTGACCAAACCCAGAAAACAGCAAGTGGCAATTCAAGGCAAAATGGCCGCCCCCTGAGAAGGATAAAAACGGGTGGGTTTGTCTGCTTAATTCATATTCTACAAACACAATATTAATGAGAATATTGTGTTTAGACTGGTGGACTTTTTTTTCTTAACTTCCCATTTAATGTTATTTTGTGATTGTCATATTGTAAATGACTATGAAACAAAAGCATTTGAAATCACAATTTGAGTTTAATGCGTGAGAAAACATCACATTTTCACTTTGATTGCACATCCCAGAAGGGCATTTACATTCCAGAGAACACTTATCCAAAAACATGTCTGTGTGTGTTTTCACATAATGGAACACTTTCTTGAAGTTTTTTTGTTTGTTTGTTTTTTTTTGATTGAAAGTTGATGGGTCCATCTTCATTTAGCTTCTGTAACATAGAAGTCCGACGACATCATCACATCATTCCCATATGCAACTTTATAATAAGACTCTGTGAACTGATTTCCACTCACTCAAAAATATCATAATTATTATCCAAAGACATGTTTTATGACGAGACATTGCACATGACAGATTAGGACACTCTCAAAACACGTATTAGTCAATGTGATAGTTTAAGGTGCAGTCCATTTAAATACAGTAAAGGCATCCCAGCCTAATCACGTTAATTAACCCCTCACTCACTCGTTACTCTATTCATTGATCGCTTGAATATGAAAGTCACACCATACAGTACACTTATATGTACACAAAGAGCAAACACAGCATTAAGAAAAATATATCTAATCTCTCATCTATTAAATGTTCTCTTGTGTTCTTAATGGTTATACAACCAAATTCAAATTCATTAAATATTTCAGGAATTCCTCAAATGGCCAACATTAGAGTATGTATAGGACTAGTGAGAAACACAAGTAGGTCACGCTGGTGTTATGGTGTGTGTGTGTGCATTTGACATTACACTGTACGCGTGTGATGTCATAAAAAATGTGTGTTGAGAAACAACATGAACGTAAGGAACCCGGGAGAGGCAGTGCGGCGCACACATGGATTGTATGAATATCAGGCTCCACTCAGAGGGATCCTGCCAATGTTCTCACGCTGTCATAGTGGACGAGGACAGTGGGACACCCTGTTTGCGAGGAACACCGGCACAGTCGTCATACGGGGGAAGCAGGACCTGTACAAAAAAGGGCAAGGACACACGCTAGTAATAATTAGTGATTAC
Organism: Vanacampus margaritifer; assembly: GCF_051991255.1. Taxonomy (NCBI): domain Eukaryota; kingdom Metazoa; phylum Chordata; class Actinopteri; order Syngnathiformes; family Syngnathidae; genus Vanacampus; species Vanacampus margaritifer. The sequence goes on along the minus strand of NC_135440.1, from coordinate 9,289,319 downwards.
TAGACCTATGATTATACATTAAATAAAATAGACGTTTATGCAATACAACATATTTTTTTGCATACTATTGACATAAACAGTGGTGGGTTTTTTTTAATGAATGAATTATAAATTGACCACTAAATGGCGCTAGGGATCACTGAATGTCCCTTGAAAACAACCAGAGTTGTATAGTAGTATACAGAGTGCTGAACATGTAGGCAAAATTAGACATGTTAAAACAAATGAAATACTAAAAAAATGCACCACAGGGTTCAATTTTGGGGCCCCTGTTGTTTTCATTGTATTTGCTGCCCCTGGGTTCCATCTTGAGAAAGCATGCTATTTCCATTCAATGCTATGCAGATGACAGTCAGATCTACTGTATGTCCAGGTAATAGCTCTATTTTGGTCAAATGCTCTATTTAGATTGTGTGTAATTTCACTATTACCCACTGGATGGCAGCACAGTTATTTAGTTTGAGACGTGTAAATAGTGCTGCTTTTCAAGCCTACGAAAAGCAACAGCTTTTAATTAACATGCACAGACAAGCAGTTAAGAAAATGGATGGATGGATGAACATGATTTCAATCTTTTTACACGGTGACTTCATTTTTTTAATTTTATTTTTACAAAAATGTATATGGGAAGTAGCTGACTTGCTGTGTTTCTTCTTTTCTATAACTGGATGACTCCACCAATGTTGTTTCGGAACTATAGTGCACCACAATTTAGGATGCAACTCCATGATTGTCATGAAATGTTCGGGGCGTGCTTTTTTGTTTTTGTTTTTCCCCCTTGTTAGTTCTGTCATGATCAGAGAGTTCCAATAAACTGACTGATATAACTTTGCTAACTTTGTGGAAAGTGAGTATATGCTTAAACATCTTAAGTTCTTTTAACTCATTCACTCCCAGCCGTTTTCACTGAAGCAACCCCCTTCACTCCCGGCTGTTTTACTAGATTTTGACTGATTTTGCAAGACTTACAGAATATTGTGTACTATTGTTATAAACATGGAACCTATCAAAAGGAAATTAGGGTCTCTTCTTTCATCAGGAAAAAAAAGTACTGTATATTTGTATCTGTTTCTGTTTTTTTGCAGCAATTAACATAATATAATATAGCTAAGTTTCATCAATATTCACAAACCTGTTGAAAACACTGGGGAAAAAGAGGTTTTTGCAACATGGCCCTGGTTGATCTCGTATACTCTGCTGCCACCTGCTGGCCGTTTTTTGTAATAACTTCCATTGCTCTAAGCCACCTCTTCGGGTCAGAGGCTGCATCAAAGCCTTCTGTATGTTATAGCATTAAAAAAAACAGTTTTTTTTAAACGTATAAATAAGTTTTGGGGGAGTAAAGACTAAGTATTTAAAAACTTATTTATACGTTTTTGGGTTTGAATGAGTTAAAAGTGAAGACAAGGTGTACTTTTGTGATTGATCCTTGTTTTCTAAATGTGTCTTGTTGGCTATGAAATGACACACTTGCCTATTTCAAAGATGCATTAAATTCCTGTGTGGTTTTGTGCTGCAGGGATTATCATAATAAGTCTTCCGGACAATAAGCAATTGTAAGATTTTCCTCTCTGTGACTCAACAAGCATTTAAATCTGCAGCACCAATATGACTGACCTGCACCGTCTACATTTATACAATGAGTCACTGAGGTTGCACTCTGTGCAGTCTTTTATTGCCAAGCGAAACCGCTCTAATCTCATAAGGAGTAAACGCATATTCAATAATCAATACCCTTTGATAGCCTGCAACTGTGATTAGTTTGGCTTATAACAATCAACGTCTGGCTGATGTGGCAGACAAACAGAGCCACAGAACACTGTCGAGAGCACGCCATTTCAAACATGGGCGTCAAGTTAAGACCAAAGAATGCATAGTTTAAATTTTTTTAAAGGTTTTTCTACATCATGCATGCTACACCAATGCCCAGATGAGTATAAAGAGACCTGACTTTTTAACTGCGACTGCGTCTATCAGCTTGTATCTTCCCTCCTGTTTGCCCCGAACATTCCCCAGTTCAGGGATGTGATTTGACCAAAGTGAAATTATCTGAAAATTTAGCCGGGGGTCTGGGGGCCGCTGGCACCCAGCTAGGTCCAGGGCAGTGCCCAGTGGGGGTGGGGGGTGGGGGGGCATGAACAAATAATTATATCATGACCAAATGAAAAGTAACTCATATTAGAGCATACCACAAATGTCTTTGTTATAGCAGAAGATGTTATCTGTCGGAGTGAACTACTAATGAACTACTAAAAAAAATAAATAAATAAATAAAAAATCGATTTTTTTTGGGGGGGGGGGGGGATAAAAAAAAGCGGAATTCCGCGAATTAGCGGAAAAATCACATCCCTGACAGTTACCTTAGGGGTGAAGAGGGGTGGAGCGATGGAGGGTGACATCATGCTCGTCCAACACGGACATGTAGTGTTGTGTTAGCTAGCGTATGACACAATTGGGATGGACATGCACCAGCTTGACACAGAGGCTGCAGTTACACTTTATGCCAAAGGTGGCAGCTGCGAGTAAACTTTTTTTTTTCTGCAATGCACCTTTAAGTGTGCTTTTATATATTGTATATATATTTTTTCATTTCTTCATTGTTCATGAATACAATAAAATGCGCATTAGCCAAAACACTACGTCAATGACACAAACTGATGAAAATCAATACTAGAGCTGTATCAATTCTATCATACTGTAATTGTCCTCTTCAATTAAAATGGAATAATTTTGCAATATGTTCAATATTGTGGTTGTAGTTCATGCAAAGCTATACTGCATCATTCTGAAGACTATTTGTGATTCTGTGACTTACCGTTGTGTCATTGGTTGTGACATAAAGCAGGATTTCAGCAGTGCCACGGCTGCACACGTATCTGTAGCAGTTCCACACGCAGGCTATCAGGTAAGCCTGGTGCAAGAAAAATATGACAAAATAAAACCAATTGCCTCCTTTTGAGTTGAACTTGAGATATATATATATATATATATATATATATATATATATATATTAGGGGTGTTAAAAAATCGATTCGGCAATATATCACGATATTACATTGCGCAATTATCGAATCGATTCGATATGCGGCCAAATCGATTTTTAAACATCAAATTTTTTATGGGAATATTCAACAAAACTTCTTACTTAGGGTTAGGATTCACACATTAAGCATAGAAGGATGTTATATTAATGGAACATTAAGCCTTAATATTTTATTTCAAACATGAAACAGACTGCAACCTGTTTGTTAAATGCAGTGGCTCAGTTATAAGCCTAAATTTTCAGATAAATAAATACATTTTCATACAAATCTTACAGTGTACATGTACAAGTTTAATGATTTGTATTTTCTAAATTTGAGTAAAAATAAATAAAAAATCGCAATAATCAATTTATAGATTCGTATCGGGATTAATCGATATCGAATTGTGACCTATGAATCGTGATACGAATCGAATCGCCAGGTACTAGGCAATTCACACTTTCACACCTCTAATACATATATATATATATACACACACACACATTAATACATGTTTTAATTTCATCTCTTCGTTCAAAAACAGAACATTGTTTCAAATTGCGAGTAAATAAAAGGCACAAAAATAGACTAATTATGATCTAGTTACTGGTTTGGTCTGTAGTTTGTCATAAAATAGGCAAAAATGTTGAACAGTGCATTATTTATTTGTCAAATGTCAGATGACAGTGCCTAGCTCACCGTCTCTGTCCTAGATCATCCTGAATGTGTTTGATGGGGTTGAGGTCAAGAGTCTGCAGGCCAATCATTGTTATTCCAAACACTTCCAACTGATACTACATAAAGAGTCACGCACAATGCACTTAAATGAAGAGAAGCGTACCTTAAATCCCAGAATACAGCTGGTGAATATCAGCACAATGAGAACCAAGCACACATTACTCAGGGCAGCAATCTCCTCCTTGTAAGGGAAATTGTCAGGCTAAAAGGGCAAATGGCAAAGCGTGTATCTCAGGAGCATGTACTGATGACATCATCCATATTGTCACCGAGCGGAGGTTTCGTACCAATTGCTGCAGGTAATCCTGGATGGTGTTTGGATAAACCACAATGCTCACAGCAACGAGGGTGTTAAGTGCAAAGTCGAAGATCTGATAGCAAAAGAATGGGATGATCCAGGCGGCACGCAACTGAAACACATTTGGTTGGACGTTGGAGATCAATTTACACACGCTGATAAGACCGAAAAAGCCAAACACATCTTACGGTTACGGGAGAATATAAATACTTAAGTGTACATTCATTTGGATTTCTGCATTACAAGGTATTCAACCAAATCACACTGACTGATCAAATAAACGCAACAACTGCCAATTAGGACAGAAACAAGGATTGCAATACATAAATACGATACTTTTTTTTACCAAGTATGTAAATACGCATCTTACCTTGTATGCACCATATGTTGCCATCCCACATATAAGTATCATCAGTAGAGAGATGGCCGAGGCAATACACATGTCTGCAGCAGAAAGACGTGACAAGATCAAACAACGATGCAAAATGGTAACAAGTGGCAATGACACCATCATTAAAGGAAAATTGCCTTAGGGAACGCAGGCAGGCCCCGCAGGTGCCACGCCACTGCTATCCTAACAAAGGTAAGCAGAGCTGCAGACTTTTGTTGGATGCGCAGATTAGCATTAGCATGTTATCTTCTGATATGCGCATATTTGGTTGATTGGTGAAGTTGAGCCTTTGGGCTTGATTTTAAATGCATTTTTTTTCTGCATTACAGCACGGCCGCTCGCCAGAAGATGGAAGGTCCAACAGTCGTCTGGAAGTCGTGGTCCGAATACTCTGTGTCACCTAGAAGCGACGTCATTTGGCGGCACCACCAGATGACGCGGCTCCCAGTGCGGCAGAACAGTCAGATTTGTGGATAATTGTTTAAATAATAATACTGTACACAATACTTACAATGACATTTTTTTTTCATCTTGCACAGACGAAATACACTAAGACTAATACTAAAACTATTTTTGAAAAAAATTGCTAAAATTAAGCATTAGAAACATAAACTAAAAAAAACTAAATTTAAGAACAAAACTTAAAACAAAATAAAAACTAACTGTAATGACTGCTATGCCGTAATTAGCAAAAACCTGTTAATGATGTAATTACCTATAGATGCCACACGACGGTGGCAAAGGCCTACTTTTATTTAAATGAAGCTCCACAACTCACTTGAAATTGTTTCCTTAGCACCAAGATGCCACCAGAAGGATTTTCAGTAAATACTGGAAGATTCACTGTAATTGAAATGCATTTTTCTTATCTTAAAGTGACCCTTTCTTCCTTGCATGTAACATTTGCAGGGACCCAGAAAGGTGAGGCACCTTTGAATAGAAGGTGCTTCATTTATTTTGCCCTACTTCATCAAACATTTACAGTTATCTGCTATTATCCTGGTATAACTTTCTTCCCCCTGAATGAATGGAAGGATCAGGTTGTACGTTTAATAATAGATGACAGGCCAGTCATTGTTCATTCCTTCAAGGCTTTCATTCTGTCTAATCGCAGTACTTTGGTGTGCTGTTTTGATTGAAGCTCAAAAGTCCAAAAGCAGTCACATGGCCGCAAAGTATCATCGGGCAGCTTAATCCCTCAAAAAGTAGGACACTGGAGTCCAGAGGCCAACAGTGCTCTCACTGCGTCCCACCTGTCAAACTGTTGTGAGTGCACACCTGCTCCAACAGTTAAGCAGGCTTTTCCAATACTCGGCACCGAAACACATGACGCTTGTACACTGTGGGACTTGTTCCGGACATCTGCGGGAATGTCTCATTTCGACTATGGAATTTCTCTGAGCAACTTACTTGCGTCGTCCATGACATCCAAGTCATTAGCCAACTCAGCGCTGGTCAGGTGGTACTGCTCAGGATCACTGAGCGCCGTCAGCAGGATGAGTAACACCACAGCGTTGATGAGCTTAGGGACACACAACATATGGACACATAAGACGAACAATGTGGACAAGCAAGCAGATGCCCACAAAACACAAATTCACCATCTCAACAAATCACAATACAGTATTAGTATACTATATAAGTATACTATATAAGTATACTACTACTTAACTCATTCACTGCCATTGACGGCTACAGATGTCAAAAATTCATTTGAACTATTTTTATTAGTTTCACCTTTTTTTCCACTTTTGTTAACAAGAGTAAGAAAACCTAGAAAAAAATATATTGTACATTTAGAACAGATATAAATTTTTTGATTAACTAGTGAAATCATGTGATTAATTACAATTTTAAAAAAAATAATCACCTGGTGCCCCTAATTTAAAAAGAGAAAATATTATTTAAAAAATAGGGGTGTCAGACGATTCGTTTTTTTTAATTGTAATTAATCACATGACTTCAATAGTTAACTCACGATTAATCACAAATTGTATATCTTTTCTAAATGTACAATAAAAAAATCTAGGTTTGCATACTCTTGTTAACAAAAGTGGGAAAAAAATGTGAAACTAATAGAAATAGTTCAAATGAATTTTTGATGTCTATAGCCGTCAATGGCAGTGAAATGTTTAAGTTTAATGAATCCACCTGAGTTATACTTTTAGAATTAAACTACTGAAACAAATAGCCTAACAACTAATCCCCCAAAATGACAGAACTGAATTAACGGTAAAGGAATCTTTGCGATAACCAATCCACCAGCAAATGACTCATACACTGATAAGGAACGGAAAATTCAGTAGGCAACGAGTAACAAAAGCAGGCCGCTACCTGAGGAGGCCCACAATTAATTTATTCATTGGAAGGGTCACAATATTTTTCCACGTGTGCTATTGTTTACCCCCTCCTTTAACCTTTACACTATGGAAATGTCGCTACAGTTTATGTAAATATGAAACACCCCATTATCACTATTTGTCATTCAGTTCAAAGCAATACATTCTCATTGATCGTCAAGCATGTTACAGTTGCATAGGAATTTTAGATCATCGCAATGAAATGAAAATACAATACAATACAAAAATACAATGAAATACGCGATTAAAATCAATTCTAAGGTCCCCTCATTCGTTTGCAGATTCAGTGATAAAGCTATAGTGGATGGTTGCTGATCTGCGGTACTCACCATGTACCAGACCCCCAAGATGATGGTTCCAGTGCGGACATGGCAGCAGAGACAGCAGCTTGTGGAGTACCACAGGTCCCACGGGGATGTCGTCATCATATCGACCTTTAAAAACAATGTTGGCGCTCCCTCGCTGCGTGCCTCCACACTCCACACCGAGGAATGACAAACACCCCCAGCCCCCTGCTTCTTATTTATCTGTGTGAGCAGATTAACCGTGCAGAGCCCCAGCGTCAAAATACCGGAACGTAATTGATGTAACTTCCGGTTTTCAAAACAAAAATATTCAGTCAAGCGTTTAACTAGAGAGATAAGGCTCGACTTATAAAAAAACATGAATGCATAAATGTATGGGAGTTTAATCGTGTTATTTATAATACATAATTATAATTTTACATTAAAATTAATTGACCCATTTAGCTAATGAAAAGTATTAATATCATATATAATACATATCTATTCATCTAAAATATATTTATACTGTATATATTAGAGCTATCATTGAATATTCGCATTGAAATGTATTCCAAAAACATTTTAACCCATTACTGTTTCTTAACCAGTTATTGGTGGCATTAATTTGGTATTTGTGAATGATAAACAAAAAAACTAAACAATTAAGCAAATATCATACGAAAGGGCTTGATGCTGTAGCAACTTACCAACCTTTTTGAAACTGATTCCTGGTTTGGTCATTGTTTTCCAAAGTAAAAGCAAATGTTTGTAAATGTCTTACTTTAATTAATCACAAAAGATAATAACCTTGCTTTCATGAATAACTTCAGAAATAATTGCTGTTGAGCAGCTGAACTCAAAGGATTTGGACAATTTTAAGTTAAACAATGGCTCTTAACAATAATGGGAAAAAGGGCTAAATGAGTGTGACAAATAGTACAGGACAATTGGTAACGTAAAAGCTTGGAGGACTGGATAAAAGAATGAACTGGGCCATGTGCACCTACAGGCCTATACTTGTGTACATTGTTCCCAAGGACTATACTGACACATAAGCAAATAGTAAAATACATTTTACCTTTATATAAAAAAAAATAATACAATCGCTTAGAAGCTGTATTTCGTATTTACTGGTCGTCTTTAGCTTTTGGATAGTGTCTTTGATTAGTCCCTATTATAACACTATACAAAAAATCTGAAGGATAGGTTCTGTAGCACGTCTGACATGTTATACATTGTTTCTTGACAGCCCAGGAAATCACCGAAGCTGCGGGAGCTTTAAAAACGCATCAACAGCATGAATTTGTCTGTCTCAAAGTTATGTCCCTGAAAACGGCAGTCGTAGATACTCAAAAAGTTTCCTGGTAAACGCAGACAAAAAATAAACAGAATTAAAAACAAAATAGTGCACAGCAATTTTGGTCTTTTAACATATGGCTTCAGCTTTGCTTTTATTACAAACAATTATTTGTGTTGTTTTTTTTTTTACAAAAGATTCTTTAGACTTGAGAATCAACAACATCAGGAAAGTCAGAGAGCGGGTTGAAGATGTGGTGAATCTTCAATTAGAGAGTCCAACATGACTCCGGCAACAGAGCATATGTTGTAAAAACTGGAAGGGATCGGAAGTCTCGGTACAACAGACAAGTTAATAAACCGGATGGACGAGTCTGCTGAAATCTCACTGACCATGAAAAATACAGAAGAGAAAAGTTCAAGCACTGTCGTGTCAAAATGTCCATATTAACATCTGACCTTTTTCACTCCATGATGCTCACTGTACAGCCGACAAACAAAAAAGGCCAGTTTAGCATAATGTCGTCATGCCAAGTAACCGCATAGCCACCACTACAATTTCTTTACATCTACATTTCTAATGACTAGCTCCTTCACTTAGTTCAATCAATGGAATTACAAGACAGAGTATCAAAAGCATGTTTAAAAATTAATTCACAAAGCATGACATTTAGATTAAGTTGCTTCTATGGTCACTTTTCTATGACCTAACAACCACTGTGTAAAATGTACCGGTAGTTCCGTTTGTTTGTTTTTCAGTCATGATTTAAGATCAGTCCATTCAGTTAACCGTAGGTCCGAGTTCTTTTCCTTTAGAAGTTGTTGCATAATCAGGATGTCAAAGTCTTTTGCATATGGTTGACTGCAAAGCGGACTCATGTCTCCCTTCGTGCCTTCTTCTTCTTTGACAGCTTGGCGGCCTGGCTTTCCTCTGGTTTTTCTATTTAAAAAAAAGAGAGAGAGAAAAAGGCATTTATTCACTTAATTTATTTTAGTTTAAAGGGCCTGTTCCATCATAATCCAATGTTGTTTTCCAATGTTTTTTATGCATATGTCAAAATGGGTCTTTGACATTTAAAGAGGAAGTTCTATGTGGCTCCACTTTGCAGTATTCTGTATAAAATTGTGTTTGAGGAATATGACAGAAGCAGCAAAATCCAACCATTTTCATCCATCTCAAGGGGTGGCCATTTTGTCACTTGCTGTTGACTGAAAATGACATCACAGGTGCTCAAGAGTTCTGGTAACGACCAATCACATATCAGCTTGCGAATATCGCATGACCAAACTCAGAAAATAGATGATCTGTGATTGGTCATTAGCCGAGCAACTGTGATGTTATTTTCAGTCGACATCAAGTGACAAAATGGCCACCTCTTGAGATGGATGAAAGCGGGTGGGTTTTGCTGCCTAACTCATATTCAACAAACACAATATTAATCAGAAGACCATATTTAGAATAGTGGCGACACATTCAACATGTTTTTGTGAAAGTTTGGGTTGATTTTCTCTAAGTTTTGTTATTGTTGCAATTTTGGGTTTCAGGTTAGGTAATTTATTTTTGTTTTTTACATCATGTGTCGAAGTTGGAATATTTCAGTTCAATAAAAAATTTACATGAGGTTTTATTTATTAAAAATATCTCCTTACACCATTAATTTGCATATGTGAAACCAATACATGGATCATCATCACACTAACAAAGGCTCAAATCTGGATTAAAGGCAGGATTGGATTTCAAAATTAGTTTTGAATTTTCAATATCAAATATTGCTTGAAAAGAAGATTTGAGGGACTGTCAGTCTATTAAAAATAAATAAAATAAAAGCTTTGTACGATACAGCAGTCTAACAAGCAACAACGGAATCAGAGAAAGTCTATAAAAAAAATCCTAACAAGGACAATGTTATTAAGAGTTGTGGGCAAATGTGAAGTGTACTCACGCTGTTGTGTTGGAGCAGGAAAGTTGACGAGAGCAGTGGCACGCCCCTCGGGTTGCTTCAGTGGCACTTGTGTGGCAAGAGGTTTCGCAGATGCGCTGCCCTTTGCTGGTCGCTCCAACTGCACCTGAAATGCGAGTCAGACTACATATCAGCTTCAAAGATGAATACGGACTCTTTCTTTTTTTAACGAGACAAAATGTGGATGTTGTGTGTGTACTGTGCGTGAAGTGCCACCAACCTCAACAGCAGCAGCAAAATGCTCCTGAACAGGCGGCTGCTGCTTTGGTTTCTTCTTCTTTTTCTCGTCCTTCAATAAGGTTGTAGGTTCTACTTTCTTCTCTGGCACTTCAGCCTAAGCGGGATCATGTGCAGGCACAGTGAGAATGAAGCTGTTCAGTTAGCTTGTGATAAAAATGCGATTCAGTGAAATTACATGTCCACCACAGAAAATAACAACGCTGTCAAAAGGTACACAATGTGGAATTAAAGTTGTTCAACAAATCGTTTTTTTCTTCTAAAATTAAAGTAAACCTGCACAACCTTTGAGACATGTTGCTGGAATTAAAACATGCAGTTGAGCAGGGTTTTTCCTGTGTACAAAATTCAGAGGTGGCCACCTCCAGCCTGAGTGACTGATAATGAATGAATGCTTTAACATGATAATAGTGGTATCCTTATTGGAACTATTATTCTTATTGAAATATGGAATTATTATATGTTGCCTGTAAAAAAAAAAAATGAAAGTGAGTCAGTTGAACTTACAAAAGACATGCACATCATGGCGCATGGTCAGGATTAAGGATGTTCGATACCACTTTTTTCCAAACCGATATGCAACTCTTGAGTAGTCATCGCTACTGATACCAAATACCGATACTAGTAAATAAAATTCCCCACCCATAAATGACAAGATGATTTTAAAGAAAGATCTATATATATCTCCCAATATATTATTTTCCTTAAAACTGCATGAAGTTAATGGCAATTTTGTATTCATATTACTTCGAATTTCTTGTCCCTGATTGTAAAATGGCCGCCCTCTGGTATCGGTCACCGTCGTGAGTACAGATAACCTTAAAATAAGACTGGGGCACCGATACCAATACCTGGTATCGGTAGTCAGCCATCATAGTCAGGATGATACCACCTCTGCCTCAGTTTGAGCCGGGAAAAACCCTGGTTGAGTGTACAATACAGAATGTGTGCATATGTAGTCAATCAATTGCTCAAAACGCACAAAGATGCCAATCTCTCCAGTGTCATCTCTGATTTTATGACTGGACAAAAACATACAAAAGCAAAATTCATTTTTGGTGGTAATCTGAGCATCTCATAAAATTTGCTGACGGCTTGCAAGTTTGGACTTTTGAGATCATTTCCCACTCTTAATTGGGTTTTTAGGGCATCCCACAGTGGATGACATCCTGACATTTGAATAAGGCTTGTGTGAAAGCAACATTATCAATTGGCATCCACTTTCACGACATGCATGCATGCATGCTGGACGTGTGGAGACATTTTTCCTGGCAGTTACCTGGCCTATTTCTCCCTCTTCCGCAGCCTTTTTCTTTTTCTTCCTCTTCTTTTTATTCTTAGTTGCTCCGTCAGCAGTTTCTCCATTGTCCTTTTCATCTTCATCCTCCTCCTAACAAAAAAATGGACACATGAGTAGACTTTACACAGATCTGATCAACTGACTTCTTATTCAGCTTTGAAGGTTTTGGACAGCTTCTGCCACAATAGCCTCTCAACCTTTATAGATGATCACCCATGAGTGCTGTGCAACCCTGGATGATCAAGATGGATGCACGAGTATATTGGTTGGTGGACAGGTTGGTCCCGACAAAACTGCAACCTCAGGAGAGGTAGCGAAATCATGGTGAGAGAGCTGCTCAGCAGTGACCAATGACACTCATTTAAGAATAGTCAGGTCGATTATTTTTTTATTTATTTTTTTTAAACATACGACACATGATAACAGGCCGCTAATCTTTTTAGGCTTACCTGTGTTTTAGAGCCAATATATGCAACATAAACAGGTTTAATGGAAATAATGTTAAATTTTGACTGACAAGAGACTCATCTTTCATCATCATGGTTGTAGATTACAGCCGTGTTACACCAAATTGCATTTACATTAAAATAGTGTTCATTTTATCCGCCATTTTTAAATTTAGTCTCACTTTTAGTCCAGTTTCAACCATGCTTGTTAGATTTTAACATAGTTAATCAAACTCATCCTGTTTTTATTTAGTCCACTTTTAGTCGACTATAAATTTAGCATTTAGTCCAAGAAAACAGAATTGTATTTGTCTAATATTTTTTTTTATTTTTAATCTAGTTTTAGTCAGGACAATCATTTTACCCATGTATATTTTTTTGTCAGCAGATAATGTTGAACATTAAAACTAAAACTATTTCAGATAAAATGTTCAGATCTTTTAGATGAAAAACGACGACACAATTACAATATATCAACAAGTGGCTACTATGGCTCCATGCTATGAGCTAGTAAATTAGCCAGCATTAGTTAGTGGTCGGATTAACATAATTGTTGGAATATTATAGCTGTTGGATTAATGTTACATTATAGTTATAACTATAATTTACTTTTTTTTTAACCTTTCCCCATCAATCCACCTCCTGTCTGTCCCATGTGTTTGTGCATGTTGCACTTGCTAGCTGCATATTTGAAAAGGGGTGTGTCACATGACAATGTCACAGTGACAGATTAGCAGACAAAAACGACAAAATCGTAATTTTGTCCCGTTTTTGTTCATGAACGAAAATGTCAATAGATCTAACTCCAGTATTAATTAAGTTTAGTACATTTTCGTCCAGCCTTCATTAGTCGACGAAAATGCTTACTGATTTAGATCTAGTTATGTTTATTAATGAGGGTAATAGTCTAGTTTTAGTCTGATGAAAAATGTGTGTTGCCGAAATTATTTTTGTTTAGTTTTCATTGACGAAATTAACGCTACATTACAGTGAGAAAGCTACATCTAGCATTTTGCACTTCCTCTGTAGTAGTAGTGTAACTAAAATATAATCACATGAAAGCCCTTTTAAATTAATATCTGTCAGTAATAATCAAAAGCAAGCAGGATTATCTTTAAGCAGGCTGACATTGACTCACTTCTGGAATTGGATGCTTTATGTATTGAAAAATTAGGCACATTTAGGCATATACAAGGAGTGCAGCTACCAGGAGTCCAAAATCCTCAAGTGCTATCAAGAATAGCTTTTGTTGTTTTAAACAGTTCTCGGACTGTCCCGAGTCGTACTTACAGCAGCCCTGCTCAGTAGATTAGATTTAGCGGGCTTGCTTCGAGGCTGCGCCTGAACAGGAGTAGGCTGAGGTGTGGACTCCTCATAGTTGCCCCAAACTTCTGAGGGGGCATTCCAGTCAGAGCCAGGATCTGCTGAACCACCATCTGAATTGCAGTGAACAAAACAACTGGAGTCAATACGAGGCAGAGAAAGCACATGGTTGACAGGAGGTTGAAAATTCTTACTGAATCCGGACCACTCATTATCTACTTTGGGCTGACTGATCCATGGCACATTATCCACCAGCTGCGGCTCTAAACACACAACACATCGTGAATCTCATGTTTTTTTCCCTCCAGTGGTGAGAGAACGCATTGCACTTACCGGCTGCGCCAACACCCACTTTAGTAAAGGAAACGAGATCGGCTGGAACCCTATCAATCACAGTCCATGAATCTAGAAGAAAGAAAACATGCACATTTTTTATGGATGCTGAAGTTTAACACTAATTGAATTGAACGGAGAGAGCATTTAGGCCTAATACTGGCTGGTTAATGACAGATGACAACGAGCGAGCAACAAGTTTTCCATTTCAGACATGACAGCAAGCCCTCAGCGAAAGCTCAGCTCACTTTTGAAGTGCAACAGACACCCTTTAAAACCCTAAACTGCCGCTAGAGTATTAAATCTCAGTCGTGCATTCACAATTTTTTTTTTTAATATATAACACACTGAGGCTTTCATCACAGTCACTTGCGACTTAGTCATGATTAAGTTATAATTATTACTAGCAACGGCTAGGGCTCGATCCTAATTTCCTCAATCGATTCAATTTTGACTCACAAGAGTTCAGTTCTATTCAATTTTTTTCTGATTCGCTTTGTTTCACTCCAATTCAATGCAAAAATTATTAATTATGGAACATCAATTCTTAAATATCAACTCGAACTCGGCAAATGACATTTTCTAAAGCCCAAGTGACGTAAAATTTGTTAATTATGGTCTTAAAATATCAGAAACTTTAATAACTTTTCTGCTAATGATAGATGTTTATCAAACACTAAAAATACTTTATGACTTAACAGTTGTTTTTTTAACTTGGCATGAGACAACTGTGGCTTGTACATTAGTTATCAATTGTTTTGGAGGGTTCTTCATGTATTTGTTATGCAGGATTTTAGAGGCGTTTAAACATTTATTACTATATACTCTCTAAAATGAAATTGTGTCTCTCCATTTACCATCAATGTCAGTCTTCCACATTGGCGCTGCTTCTCTTTTGGCAGTCCACGGGCCTTGAGTCTTTGGAGCAACGGTGTGAGGAACCTTGACCGCTTGACTGTCAGCCACACCTGCTGCTACTGACTGTGCCTCATTCTTGTTAACTGATACCAACAAAGAAACGCTTGATAGTAAGCCAGGATACACACAGATCAAGTTAATGAGGCAAATAATAAAAGCTTGAACCTTGAATGAGATACGAGTGTTAAGATGCATGCCATTAATAATTACCTTGAGATACAGCGGCATTAACTTTATCTGCTGACACTTTCGATGACTCTCCTGTGAGGAAAGAGTAAGGTCAAAAAATGTATGGTTCACTTCCATAAATTGATGTCTATTAACTCTTTTACCGCCAATAACATTAATTAACGTCAACTACGTTTTTTCTTCTCAATGGGCAGTGCTACCTACGTCGTGTGCAGCGCTGCTTTGTGAATGGGGTGGGAAAATCATAAAACACCCACTAACTATGGCCAGCAGATGGCAGCATTGTTTGTCTTTTCAATGGGCTCCCGGGAATCAAATTACATGAAAACATGGTGGATCTTAGGAAATAGAACGTTTTCAAGGATGACGTCAATGATTAAAGTGTTTGTCAAATTAAATCTAATTCATAGTGTCACTAAACAAAAAATATTAAGAGTCACTATTGTGCAGAAAATGTATATTTTCACAAAAAGCTTTTTTTCTCCTTATTTTTTCCATTTTCGCTTGATGTCACTCAAATTACCTATTTTCAAATGGTGATTACTAAAGAGCGGAATATAGTAGGGGAAAAAACTGAATGAAAGACTGGAATCCAATCTTTCATCTGGTATCCACCATGTTTATGTAGTCATAACACACAATATTCTGTTTGCCTTGAAAGATGAGTGAAAATGCTCAAAACTGGCTGGCACTGTAGGGGTTTTTTGGATAACGTTTGGCAGTAAAAGAGTTCAAACAGAACATTCAGGCAAAGGTGTCAATCTATGGGGAAACCACAATCTATTCCACTAATGCTTGAGTTTAGCATACATCCTGGCTAGAAAAATAATTGGCATCTAATATGAGAATACGATCAGGAAAGTGTGGAAGGTTTGCCCATTGACCAGCATTATGTTCCACTTAAGACTATAAACTTTGTATAAGAAGTGTAGCATTAATGAAAATCCAAACCTTTTTTCTTCTTATGGTTGGCAGGAGGGGTAGCTGCTGAGGCCTTGCGCTGCTCTGGAGTAGCGCTCACAGGAGTGCCGCCGCCACCGCCGCCACCAGGACTGGCGGAGCCATCGCTGGAACTTTTGTCCTTCTTGCGTTGTTCACGTTTTTCTTTGTTGCTGACCTTAGTCTCCCATGTACCTGAATGTGGAATTTATTGCCAAAAAAGAAAACGAAAAAAAGATTGCAGTTATGGATAAGGCAGGATGATGACTGCTAGTGACCGAGTATACGAAAGGTGTGTGCCAAGCACATTAATCAAACTAAATTTTATTAGTATAATCGATATGAAAATATATTCAATAATGACACTTCTACACAGTCAGTCAAAGACAGAAAAACAAAAAAAAAACCTTACAAGCAGTGACAGTAGGCCAAAGGTCGCAGTCAGACATTCACATAAGACTAACAATAGTCCACATTCTGAATGCAGGCCCCATTTAAAAGCATACACCTCAGACAGACTTTAGTTGTTGCGCTGTAACAGAATTCAATGGAGAATATTGATTTGCTGTACAAGAAAATTGAGTTATCGGCTCAGTCAAAGAGCAAATTAAATTACCACTGTATTATTATCAAAAAAAAAATTATATCTTGCTTTTGAAGCGAAAGTATGGCTGGGTGATTTATTTTGATTGAGATTTGCACAATAAATGGTGTTATCCAAAGTGGATTTATTCTTTCATTGTTTTGTTTTTTTAATCAATATAGATTCTATAAAGGACTATGTAAATCTGTAAGCAAATTATTTTTTAAAATAAATAAAGAATAATTTTATACAGTTTACCGTTTATACCGTGATATGAATTTTGGGCCATATCGCCCAGCCCTAAGTGAAAGCGCCAAAATATTAGCTTTAGAAACACCACAATGCTGTACCACAAAAACTAACATTGTTCAATTAATAACATATGGCAGTTTCAATCAATATGAAGGAATGTTTCTATTTAAAACATGAATGGCATTACAAGTAGGTGGAAAACATGTTAGACAATCAC